>NC_091300.1:13105022-13405022 GCF_038502225.1 Cherax quadricarinatus
AAGCGCATGGCCTCTTATACCATAATGGTCAAGTTTGTGGAGTAGGATGCCGTGGTCTACTCTGTGAAAAGCTTTTCTTAGGTCAATAAAAATTCCTAGTGGATAATAATAATCAGTGATAGCCTGAGATGTATGATAACAAGCAACTAATTTATAACAATATGACAATTGCTGGTGATTTCAACATTACTGTCAAATACCTGATAAATAAAAAAGTCAAATTTTCTGGACAGTATGCATTCATGCCTCCTGACACCATCAATCACTAAATCCACTGAAACTTCTGCATTTGTCCTCAATCATATCTGGACCAATATAACAGCACCCCGAAGTACAGGCATAATCATGGAGGGGATAATGAATCACTAATCTACTTTTCTAATAACATAAAAAAACCCACTGAAAGATCAAACAAATTACTTTCAAACACCATATGATGATTCAGTTAAATTCACTGATAAGATTAACCCATTCACTGTCCAAAGCCCTGAAATAACAAGTGTTTATAATGTCCACACTTATAGGGCAATTTGTGTACAGTATGGTAAGGACAGAAAAATAAATATACATAATCCTTAAAAGGCAGTCCGACTTTGTAATTCTTAACAAATATACAGTACTTTCCAGACCAGTAATGAGTACTCTTATTACCTTCATACTATTTCTAAACAAACTGCTGCATATAACTGTTTTTCATATAATGAAAATGGATGTACATATATAGTACATAAGAAGATATACAAGTGAAAAAACTTGTGATACTTTAGTGAAAGATGTCACTGTTGTTTTTAACTTGGAACATGTGATCATGTTTTTTTTCAACGAGTCGGCTGTCTTCCACCAAGGCAGGGTGACCCAAAAAGAAAGAAAATCCCCAAAAAGAAAATACTTTCATTATCATTCAACACTTCCACCTCTTTCACACATAACCACTGTCTTTGCAGAGGCACCCAGATACAACAGTTTAGAAGCATACATAAAGATATATGTAACATATCCTTCCAAACTGCCAATATCCCAAACCCCTCCTTTAAAGTGCACTCATTGTACTTCCCATTTCCAGGACTCAAGTCCGGCTATATAAAAATAACCGATTTCCCTGAATCCCTTTGCTAAATATTACCCTGCTCACACTCCAACAGCTCGTCAGGTCCCAAAAACCATTCGTCTCCATTCACTCCTAACACCCTCATGAATGCTTGCTGGAAGTCCAAGCACCCCGCCCACAAAACCTTCTTTACCCCCTCCCTCCAACCTTTTCGAGGACGACCCCATCCCTGCCTTCCTTCCCCTACAGATTTATACGCTCTCCATGTCATTCTACTTTGATCCATTCTCTCTAAATGACCAAACCACCTCAACAAACCCTCTTCAGCCCTCTGACTAATACTTTTATTAACTCCACACCTTCTCCTAATTTCCACACTCCGAATTTTCTGCATAATATTTACACAACACATTACCCTTAGACAGGACATCTCCACTGCCTCCAATCACCTCCTCGCTGCAGCATTTACAACCCAAGCTTTACACCCATATACGAGTGTTGGTACCAATATACTTTCATACATTCCCTTCTTTGCCTCCACAGATAATGTTTTTTGACAGGAATGAAGTACTGAAGATTGTAGAAACTTGATAAACTCACGTGACAGTAGGGCTCATACTTCTTTATTTCATTGCCCTCTATGACTTCAACATCTGGTACACCATTATGAATGGCCCGGTCAAACAGATCCATCAGTCTTCCAACTTCTTTATCATTTACTGCCACAATCAGCTTCCCACATTTCTTATATGGTATACCTGAAATTGTTTACTGTGTACATGACAAACTATCCACCAATCCACAAGGGCATGCATTATGAATGATGGGAGAGTGTGTAGTACAAACCTAAAGTAAATGGCAGGCTTATCCATAATTGTCAAATACTAATGATAAAGGTCAGTTAAAATAATTTCTCCATGACAAACAAACTAAAAGATTTAAGTGTAGTAATAATCAACTGACTCATCAACTGGATATTTTATTTAGCCATTCAAAGATAACATACAATTTGCATTCACAAAAACTGCTTTTCACTTGCTGTCAATTTTTATTTGTATAAAATATCCAGCGACAGCACTTGTAATATTATAATATTATTATTATTATTATTATTTTTTTTTTATTATTATCACACTGGCCGATTCCCACCAAGGCAGGGTGGCCCGAAAAAGAAAAACTTTCACCATCATTCACTCCATCACTGTCTTGCCAGAAGGGTGCTTTACACTACAGTTTTTAAACTGCAACATTAACACCCCTCCTTCAGAGTGCAGGCACTGTACTTCCCATCTCCAGGACTCAAGTCCGGCCTGCCGGTTTCCCTGAACCCCTTCATAAATGTTACTTTGCTCACACTCCAACAGCACGTCAAGTATTAAAAACCATTTGTCTCCATTCACTCCTATCAAACACGCTCATGCATGCCTGCTGGAAGTCCAAGCCCCTCGCACACAAAACCTCCTTTACCCCCTCTCTCCAACCTTTCCTAGGCCGACCCCTACCCCGCCTTCCTTCCACTACAGACTGATACACTCTTGAAGTCATTCTGTTTCGCTCCATTCTCTCTACATGTCCGAACCACCTCAACAACCCTTCCTCAGCCCTCTGGACAACAGTTTTGGTAATCCCGCACCTCCTCCTAACTTCCAAACTACGAATTCTCTGCATTATATTCACACCACACATTGCTCTCAGACATGACATCTCCACTGCCTCCAGCCTTCTCCTCGCTGCAACATTCATCACCCATGCTTCACACCCATATAAGAGCGTTGGTAAAACTATACTCTCATACATTCCCCTCTTTGCCTCCAAGGACAAAGCTCTTTGTCTCCACAGACTCCTAAGTGCACCACTCACTCTTTTCCCCTCATCAATTCTATGATTCACCTCATCTTTCATAGACCCATCCGCTGACACGTCCACTCCCAAATATCTGAATACATTCACCTCCTCCATACTCTCTCCCTCCAATCTGATATCCAATCTTTCATCACCTAATCTTTTTGTTATCCCTCATAACCTTACTCTTTCCTGTATTCACCTTTAATTTTCTTCTTTTGCACACCCTACCAAATTCATCCACCAATCTCAGCAACTTCTCTTCAGAATCTCCCAAGAGCACAGTGTCATCAGCAAAGAGAAACTGTGACAACTCCCACTTTGTGTGTGATTCTTTATCTTTTAACTCCACGCCTCTTGCCAAGACCCTCGCATTTACTTCTCTTACAACCCCATATATAAATACAGTGGACCCCCGCATAACGATCACCTCCGAATGCGACCAATTATGTAAGCGTATTTATGTAAGTGCGTTTGTAAGTGTATGTTTGGGGATCTGAAATGGACTAATCTACTTCACAATATTCCTTATGGGAACAAATTCGGTCAGTACTGGCACCTGAACATACTTCTGGAGTGAAAAAATATCGTTAACCGGGGGTCCACTGTATATTAAACAACCACGGTGACATCACACATCCTTGTCTAAGGCCTACTTTTACTGGGAAATAATTTCCCTCTTTCCTACATACTCTAACTTGAGCCTCACTATCCTCGTAAAAACTCGTCACTGCTTTCAGTAACCTACCTCCTACACCATACACTTGCAACATCTGCCACATTGCCCCCCTATCCACCCTGTCATACGCCTTTTCCAAATCCATAAATGCCACAAAGACCTCTTTAGCCTTATCTAAATACTGTTCACTTATATGTTTCACTGTAAACACCTGGTCCACACACCCCCTACCTTTCCTAAAGCCTCCTTGTTCATCTGCTATCCTATTCTCCGTCTTACTCCTAATTCTTTCAATAATAACTCTACCATACACTTTACCAGGTATACTCAGCAGACTTATCCCCCTATAATTTTTGCACTCTCTTTTATCCCCTTTGCCTTTATACAAAGGAACTATGCATGCTCTCTGCCAATCCCTAGGTACCTTACCCTCTTCCATACATTTATTAAATAATTGCACCAACCACTCCAAAACTATATCCCCACCTGCTTTTAACATTTCTATCTTTATCCCATCAATCCCGGCTGCCTTACCCCCTTTCATTTTACCTACTGCCTCACGAACTTCCCCCCACTCACAACTGGCTCTTCCTCACTCCTATAAGATGTTATTCCTCCTTGCCCTATACACGAAATCACAGCTTCCCTATCTTCATCAACATTTAACAATTCCTCAAAATATTCCCTCCATCTTCCCAATACCTCTAACTCTCCATTTAATAACTCTCCTCTCCTATTTTTAACTGACAAATCCATTTGTTCTCTAGGCTTTCTTAACTTGTTACTCTCACTCCAAAACTTTTTCTTATTTTCAACAAAACTTTTTGATAACATCTCACCCACTCTCTCATTTTCTCTCTTTTTACATTGCTTCACCACTCTCTTAACCCCTCTCTTTTTCTCCATATACTCTTCCCTCCTTGCATCACTTCTACTTTGTAAAAACTTCTCATATGCTAACTTTTTCTCCCTTACTACTCTCTTTACATCATCATTCCACCAATCGCTCCTCTTCCCTCCCGCACCCACTTTCCTGTAACCACAAACTTCTGCTGAACACACTAACACTACATTTTTAAACCTACCCCATACCTCTTCGACCCCATTGCCTATGCTCTCATTAGCCCATCTATCCTCCAATAGCTGTTTATATCTTACCCTAACTGCCTCCTCTTTTAGTTTATAAACCTTCACCTCTCTCTTCCCTGATGCTTCTATTCTCCTTGTATCCCATCTACCTTTTACTCTCAGTGTAGCTACAACTAGAAAGTGATCTGATATATCTGTGGCCCCTCTATAAACATGTACATCCTGAAGTCTACTCAACAGTCTTTTATCTACCAATACATAATCCAACAAACTACTGTCATTTCGCCCTACATCATATCTTGTATACTTATTTATCCTCTTTTTCTTAAAATATGTATTACCTATAACTAAACCCCTTTCTATACAAAGTTCAATCAAAGGGCTCCCATTATCATTTACACCTGGCACCCCAAACTTACTTACCACACCCTCTCTAAAAGTTTCTCCTACTTTAGCATTCAGGTCCCCTACCACAATTACTCTCTCACTTGGTTCAAAGGCTCCTATACATTCACTTAACATCTCCCAAAATCTCTCTCTCTCCTCTACATTCCTCTCTTCTCCAGGTGCATACACGCTTATTATGACCCACTTTTCGCATCCAACCTTTACTTTAATCCACATAATTCTTGAATTTACACATTCATATTCTCTTTTCTCCTTCCATAACTGATCATTTAACATTACTGCTACCCCTTCCTTTGCTCTAACTCTCTCAGATACTCCAGATTTAATCCCATTTATTTCCCCCCACTGAAACTCCCCTACCCCCTTCAGCTTTGTTTCGCTTAGGGCCAGGACATCCAACTTCTTTTCATTCATAACATCAGCAATCATCTGTTTCTTGTCATCCGCACTACATCCACGCACATTTAAGCATCCCAGTTTTATAAAGTTTTTCTTCTTCTCTTTTTTAGTAAATGTCTACAGGAGAAGGGGTTACTAGCCCATTGCTCCCGGCATTTTAGTCGCCTCATACGACACGCATGGCTTACGGAGGAAAGATTCTTTTCCAATTCCCCATGGACAATAGAAGAAATAAAGAAGAACAAGAGCTATTTAGAAAAAGGAGAAAAACCTAGATGTATGTATATATATATATATATGCATGTGCGTGTCTGTGAAGTGTTACCAAAGTGTAAGTAGGAGTAGCAAGATATCCCTGTTATCTAGCGTGTTTATGAGACAGAAAAAGAAACCAGCAAAACTTGGAGACAATGTTTACTCAACAAGCATTTGGTGTTATTACTAGTGTACTTAGTTTACAGTACATATATTGAATTGTTCAGTACAACTAGTGATTCTACCTTCTTTATCCAGGTACTCATAAGTAAGCTGGAGGCCCTCAACACACAGTTTAGCCTTGAGGGAGCCAGGTTTATAGTAGATTCCAGCATGTATTACCCCACTGTTGTGGCCACTTTGATGGAATGCTGCAATGCAAAATAATAATAATAATAATAATAATAATAATAATAATAATAATAATAATAATAATAATAATAATAATAATAATAATAATAATATTAATAATAATAATAATAATAATACTATGGTGGTAGATTGGTAGACAGCAACCACCCAGGGAGGTGCTACCATTGATCATTTTGTTTAGTTGGATATTTAAAGCTCTGTTTCCAATCATTTAGTAGGTTTTTGTCCATATTAAGGAGGGCTTTGTTGATAGTTATCCATGGTAGGAAAGGAAACAATGATCAAAAACAGCATGTTCAGACAATTTAGAAAGGAATGTAAGATTAGAAACAGGATAACAGTGACATGTTTTCTGAATCATGGAAAGGCTTCTTGAGAAATGATCAAACTGAAGCTCCCTTCATGAACTGTGGAAAAACCACACTGAAAATAACGACTGATCAACACAGATCTTTGAAACAATAGAATCTAATGCACAATACATATATTTTATTAAATCTAATGTTATACCCCAAAACCCCCTGCTCACCAACTAGAGCAAAATATCATGAGCCAGAACCATCACAGAGAACTCTGCATCCACTCGAGTTGAATCCAAGTTTAAAAGTTTATTCTCTATTTTCTGACGAAAATAATAAGAGAAGGCAGAGTCCAGCTGAAATGCAGAATCAGAGGTAGGCAAAGCAGGTTCAGTTACAGGGCCAAAAATGGTCATCCAGATGGGTAAAGAGAAGAGTCAGATTTCAACAGCAAGATTCAATTTTTTACCTAAGTATTCCACTTTACAAGCCAATAATCTGTTCACTACTTGTCTATGGTCCCTCTACAAAATCAGATCGTGATCCAGTAGTACGCAATCTACACCATCGACTCTAGAACACTCCAAGAACTACACAGCTGGGTAACAGAGGAATCATAGCATGGGGCAAAGTTATGAATCAAGATCCTTAACTGATCAAAAGACAGAACTCATCAGTCACGGCAACAAACACATCATGAATCTTTTCTAACTAGTCAACAGACAATGAAGATGTATCCACCTTTTCTAAGGCATCTCTCACCATCACATCAACCTGGTCCAAATTATGGTTTCTATAATTACAGAGAGGCAGTACACTGAAATATCAAGAGAAAGTAATGACACTGATCTTATACAGGTACAACATCGATTTTCTGGACCTTTGGTTCAAAAGCCTTTCTGGATTACTGCTCGTAAATTTGTGTGGTTCCGGAAAATCGATGCTGTACCTGTACTCATATTGAGAGGTATTACATCTGCATCCTTAATGCTCTGAGAATAGACAGTAAACAGAATCAAGTCCAATACATGACCACCAATGTGGGTGGGCAATAACACATTCTAAAAAATATTCTAATGTACTAGCTCCAGGAACTCTCACGAATTTGGATTCTGTTGTGAACGATCAATCTAGTAGTTAAGTCACCACATACAAGATGACCACTTTTCTTTGTAAAGGATTCAACAAGAAAACCAAATTCCTCAGTGCCAGGACTATACACGATCATCAGTTTCACAATCTGCTGATGACAATTTGTTGCTACTTACATTACCTCAAATGACAACAGGCTGACCAATTGCTACATTAACACTTGACAAATTAAGAATAAATGACAAATTCCACCACCCCAAACAGCAACTGACCAAGAATATGGTACAATAAATAAAAAAGAATCTTGGGATTCCAGCTGGAACAAATACTATATCAGTGGTTGAAAAATAAACTTGTTTAGTATTACAAATAAAAATAAAATACATAAAACATCAGATTCATAATTATACTGTACTAGGATACATTAAACAATAAAGGTGTTCCTTACTTTATGCGATAAATATATTTCCAGCCAATGGCACAGAGAGTGGATAAAATTTAACATGTAAAATACATAAAGGGATATGTTCCTAGACTTTGCAGCTTCTACATTACAGTGGTACCTTGACTTGCGAGTTTAATTCGTTCCATGACCCAGCTCGTAACTCAATTTGCTCATAGTATATGAAATCAATTTTCCTCATTAAAATTAACTGAAAAGCCATTAATTCGTTCCAGCGGAATTCCTGGCTCTCGGGAGGCAGGAGAATATACGTACTTCAATATAATGATAATATCAACTCTATGGCTTATCACAACTGATCTGACATAATAAACAATATAAATAACATAGAAACATTATATATACTCTAGAATGAATAAAATATGTCATTATGTGATGAGTGGTGGTGGCCACGCCCGAGGTGAAAAATAATTCTCTCTCTGACCATATCTTCCCATTCTTGCCCTTCTGAGGTCTTATTATAAGAGAAAACAGTATGTTTGTGAGGCTAACTGCACCAGATCACCAGTTTCATAAGGAAAACACTGAAACAAAAGTGATTATCTCGGAATTCAATTTGCTCGTATATTAACCCTTTGACTGTCGAAGGGCCAAATCCTGAAGTTGCTTCTGGTGTCGCAAAATTTTCGAAAAAAAAAAAAATTATTTTTTCTTATGAAATGATAGAGAATCTTTTCCCGATTGTAAAGACACCAAAAAAACGAAATTTGATGGAAAACTGACGGAATTACTCTCTCGCGAAGTTAGCGACTTCGGCGATATTTAAAAATCGGCAATTTCGCCCACTTTGAGCCCTATTTTCGGCTAATTCCGTTATTCCAGTCAACCAAACTCATAACTATTTCTTCAGAACTCTATTTTTTCTATCGATTGAGTACAAGAAACTGCCCATTTACCGATTTCAACTACCCAATAACATGGTCAGAAATTTGCAATTTGGCCAATTTCACGAAAATTAAAAAATACGACAATTTCAAAATAAGGTCCAGAATGAACAATGCAGACATTCCTGGCTCTAAAATAACATTTTCTTTGTTCATCAGTCATGTCTCCAGGTCCCTGTGATATTACTCTTGCTTTTATTTTGAAATTTTATTCAAACAAAAAATAGAAGATTTACTGTTATGCAGACTACTGCAATACTGTAATAATTGTAAAAATTACATCAACCCATTCATGACTGCGTATTAGAATGGCTATTTGGACATTTATTGGACAATGACATCATTTGTATACTTTTGAACATCGGCAAAAATCAAACATTTCCTGTACTTTGTGCTCCATTTCCAGGTTCTTTTTATAGTAAAATTAATCAAAATCACCTCCATTTCTATAATATAGTTTCCATTCTATCAAATGAGACCAAGAAAACGAGAATACAACCACAAATACTATACGAAAATAGACCACAAAGTCGGCATTTTAATTAAAAAAAACGGTCGGAGTTTTTTTTTCTCATTATGCACTGCGTGCTCCAGGATTTTTTTTATGTGGTGCACACTGACCACACAGACCCATTCTCTCACATGTGGGCCTACTAGCTTTCTCCTGCCTGATTTGAAGCCGCTAGAATTTATGAGTATATATACGTCAAACACGGTACCTCGCAAACGTATATATACGGCCGCGACAGTCAAAGGGTTAAATAAATTTTCCTCACTGAAATTAACAGAAATTAACTGAAATGCTTCATGCCTTCTTGCAGAGAAGGCACGAAGTGCATACTACGCTTCTACTGCTTAGCCAAGTCAACTACACGCACACCTCGCTCGTGTTTTTCTATGATTTCGTGCTTTAATTCAATGAACATCATAAAAATAACTGCACAAAATGCAAGCACAACATAAGCGAGATGCTTCCACGGCAAGGTATGCATGTGCACTGTTGTGGTGTTTGCTGCGCCAACTAGTGGCAGCATACCTGAAACTCGCTTGTAACTCGGATTTTGGTTCACTTTAAAGAAAAAAAACTGACTGAGCAAAGGCTCATAACTCAGAAAACTCGCAAGTTGGGGCACTCATAAGTCAAGGTACCACTGTACTTGGTAAATATTTACCCCAAAAGTATGAACTTACTGCACTTATATGATCAAAAATAATGATAGTGGCCCAAAAATACTCAAGAAAAAATAAAATTCAAAATTCAGTCATACTTCTCTAGTCAGTTATCCAATTCTTTGAACTTGGCACAGAGAACTTACACTAAGCCAATCATAATATTTTATTTACAATAATCAGGTAGCAGTGGACTTGAGTGACTGCAAGAATGAATTTATACCACGCATAGTGAATTAATGGTAAAAATGGGGCTACTGCACAAAAGAAAATTTGCATAAAGGAAGACACACTTGTATTTATGTATAATATATTATGTACCTCATAATGGTGCCATTTTTTCAAACTGTCATTTGGTAAGAAAAATAGATGCTATAATATGTGATTACTGTTACAGTATAAAAGGTAAAGTAAAGAAAGTAGGTACTGTACCTGTAAAAGAATAAATAATGAATTATGGAGAAATGAATGATAGAGAAAAATGAGAATAAATTTACTGTACTGTACCACAGTACACATTAATAACCTACAAAACTGCATCTTATTATGTAGACTACAAAACACCTTCACCAATACTTATACGTACTATATTTTCAGGTATTATACAGATATCTTTTACCCACATCATCATCCTCCAGCCATATAGCAATTCTCGAATTCACTCATCCATATGAGTGTATTTTAACAAATAACTCGTTAAAAAACGAGTAACCTTGTCAAACTGCATGGTACTTCAAATCACTAATTCAATTAGAACCATAATGTACTTAAAAAAATATTTAATTTTAATAAAATGTTAAATGTATAGGTAACAGGTTGGTAGACAGCAACCACCCTGGGAGGTACTACTGCCCTGCCAAGCAAGTGTGAAACAGAAACCTGTAATTGTTTTACATGATGATAGGATTGTTGGGGTCTTTTTTCTGTCTCAAACAAGCAGAATAAAAGATATATCTTGCTACTTTTACTTATACTTAGGTCAAACTATACATGCATGTTTTTTTTTTTTTTGTTTTTTGTTTTTCAACAAGTCGGCCGTCTCCCACCGAGGCAGGGTGGCCCAAAAAAGAAAGAAAATCCCCAAAAAAGAAAATACTTTCATCATCATTCAACACTTTCACCACACTCACACGTTATCACTGCTTTTGCAGAGGTGCTCAGAATACAACAGTTTAGAAGCATATACATATAAAGATACACAACATATCCCTCCAAACTGCCAATATCCCAAACCCCTCCTTTAAAGTGCAGGCATTGTACTTCCCATTTCCAGGACTCAAATCCAACTATATGAAAATAACTGGTTTCCCTGAATCCCTTCACTAAATATTACCCTGCTCACACTCCAACAGATCGTCAGGTCCCAAGTATCATTCGTCTCCATTCACTCCTATCTAACATGCTCATGCACGCTTGCTGGAAGTCCAAGCCCCTCGCCCACAAAACCTCCTTTACCCCCTCTTTCCAACCCTTTCGAGGACGACCCTTACCCCTCCTTCCTTCCCCTATAGATTTATATGCTTTCCATGTCATTCTACTTTGATCCATTCTCTCTAAATGACCAAACCACCTCAACAACCCCTCTTCTGCTCTCTGACTAATACTTTTATTAACTCCACACCTTCTCCTAATTTCCACACTCCGAATTTTCTGCATAATATTTACACCACACATTGCCCTTAGACAGGACATCTCCACTGCCTCCAACCGTCTCCTCGCTGCTGCATTTACCACCCAAGCTTCACATCCATATAAGAGTGTTGGTACTACTATACTTTCATACATTTCCTTCTTTGCCTCCATAGATAACGTTTTTTGACTCCACATATACCTCAACGCATCACTCACCTTTTTTCCCTCATCAATTCTATGATTAACCTCATCCTTCATAAATCCATCCGCCGACACGTCAACTCCCAAGTATCTGAAAACATTCACTTCTTCCATACTCCTCCTCCCCAATTTGATATCCAATTTTTCTTTATCTAAATCATTTGATACCCTCATCACCTTACTCTTTTCTATGTTCACTTTCAACTTTCTACCTTTACACACATTCTCAAATTCATCCACTAACCTTTGCAATTTTTCTTTAGAATCTCCCATAAGCACAGTATCATCAGCAAAAAGTAACTGTCAATTCCCATTTTGAATTTGATTCCCCATAATTTAATCCCACCCCTCTCCCAAACACCCTTCTTTTACAACCCCATCTATAAATATATTAAACAACCATGGTGACATTACATGCATGCATGTGGATGCATATATATTTACACACTCATCTGGGTTTTCTACCATTTTCTATTTCAGCTGTTCGAGTGCTGATACCAAACAAATTTGTTCCCACGACGAATAATGTAAATTAGATTAGCCTGTTTCAGACCCCCAGAAATACACTTACAAAAACACTTGCAAAAATACACTTACATAACTGTTCAAGTTGGGAGCTGTTTGAAACTTTAGGTACCACTTGCACATCTTAATGTATGCCATAGAACATAATGCTGTAATTTCTATAAAAAAAAAAATCGTGTACAGTACATCTCTGTCAATGGTTCTACACTACAAACAAATTTGGTGGGGGACTTTAGGTATCTGGCAAAATTAACTACAGTACTGTACATTATCTGCCAATGGGAAGGACAAATAGATAATAGTGGTTCTGCTAAACTCTGAATATATGACAAGTTAAAATTATATACAAGCAAAGCAACCTCTACTTCACAGCATCACAATCATGAAGAAAAAAAAAAGGATAACACACTGACAAACATACACAAGTGAACAATCAGAGATTCAGCAGTGACAGAATAAAGACAATAAATAATGATGAAAGAACTAGCAATAATAGCATTTTTGGAACAGATTATTATTACAAAATGATCAACAATAATAATAACTATCCAATTATCTATACTTTGGGAGTTTACCTCAAGTGACTGAAATTAAGCAATGTAGCAACCTTTAATGGTCTTCCCTTTGCATTTAGAAAATAGAACAACTGCAGTTTCATAGATACAACTAATGATTTATTTTAAAGTCTACATCTTAATGACAATCTCTTACACTGCAAAGATAACCAACACTTATGAAAGAATGGTTTATGACAGTAAAAGAAAATCACAAGTAACTAAACATTCTTCACATTGATCTAGATACTTTTTGCTTGCAAAGGAACATGAAAGGAAACTATGACAGCTACACTAACCTATATCAGAGACCATACAAAGGCAGAAAGATGTCAACCCTCTTCCATAAACATTGTCCACTCCCATAGAAAAGCTTCAAGTGATCTCTTACAGAAAAACAAGCTGTTGAACAAATACTTCCATTACAAATTAATAGTCAATTCAATTTCAAGATGCTCTAATACTACGTACACATGTTCAACAACCTCTTGCAGCAAAATTAGCTGGCACTTTCCACTTTTAAGGTGCTATGATGTACATGGATAGTTATATCTGCCTATTCATCATTTACAATTTCCAACTAATTAGGAAGAAACAGCTGCAACAAATGAATTTTAATCAAGACATTAAGAAATGTACTAAATCATATTTTCTTATAAAAGTGAAGAAAACTTCAGATTCATTTGGGGAGATACAAGATAAAAAAAAAATTGTTAGTATCATTAAATAAATGCTCAGTTAAATGAGACCAAGAGCAATATTATACAGAGGAACCTCGGTTTTCATGATGAATTTGTTCCAGAAAGTCTGATGAAAAGCAAATTGTATGAAAACTGAAGCAATATTTCCCACAAGAAATAATGTAAATCCAATTAATCCATTCCAGACACCCAAAAATATTAAAAAAAAAAAAATACATTTTACAGAGAATAACTATAGTTTTACATACAGAAAACAATGAGAAATAAATATAAATGACTAATGAAATGGATAAATGAACATTTAGCGTCACTTTTACCTTTATTAAGACTCTTGTTGACGTATGGAAGATGGTGAGGAGGGAAGAGGGAGGAGGAGAGATTATTGTTGTGAAGGGGAATCCCCCTCCATAAGGACTTCAGGTAGCAAGGCCCTATCCAGGGTTACTTCCCTTTGTCTTTTACTGGCACTAGGACCAGCTTGAGAGTCACCGGACCCCTGTCGCACAAAAAATCTGTCCAGAGAGGTCTGTTTCTGGCGCCTCTAAGATTTGCCTAAAATGGGACAAAACATTGTTATTGAACATGTTGCAGACACGGCTTGCAACATTATCATACTTTGCTACGAGGTCCTTCTCGAATTCTATCGTGTTTCTGCCTTCTTTATCAAAGGGCTGGCATTTAGAACTTTCTTTGGCCCCACGATGGCTTATTTAGCAGTCGCATTCAATAAACACACAAAAAAAAATGGATTATTACAAAATGTTTCGGATGAATACGCGGGGTAATGCTCACTCAACGAGAAACAAAGCCAGACTGAGTCGGAACGTGTGTGATGCTTTGTGTAGGCACAGGCAGGCGGACGCGTTTGGTACGGTGGACCATTGTCAACTCTACAAAAACCGAGCAAATGTACAAAAACTGGGGCAAAATTTTGACGAAAAAAAAGTCGTTGAAAACCGAATCCTACAAAAACCAGGGCATACGAAAACCAAGGTTCCACTATACTATTAACTCTTACTTATGTAACATGAAAATACAGTATTACAGGAACAAATAAATAAGTGCCTACAAGTCATAATGTTCAGATTGCTTCTGTCTGTAATACTAGAACTATATAACCATCCCTTTTTTGGGTAGGGCATGAAAAAGTCACCATGGTAGCAGTGATTGCAGTGATTAATATATATATTTTCAATTGTCAGATATAAAACTATTAATAAAGTATATACTTGTATATTTAAAAGTGTCAGACATAAAACTAACAACTTGAAATATTCACCCACCCATCCCCACAAACAATAACTTTTCACTCTATACTGGAATATAGTACAAGAGAAATTAATTATTATTCTTTTTAAAATTTTAAACATATATAATGCAATACATACAAATTAAACAAAGCTTTCAGTTACAGACTAAGATATAAATAACCTTAATTCTCTTATATTAAGGAATACTAAAATCCCTGACATTTCCCAGCTGAACAGGTCAATTCCTTACCAAGCCGATTCTCCTTCTCTACAACGCCAAGTTTGAGGTCTGGATGCCTGAGTGCCAGCTCTCGAGCAGTGGCCATACCTATGATGCCCCCACCCACCACCACAATATCATACTCAGGCTCATGGCTGAAATTACGAGATAAAAATTACAGCCTTGTTAAAAGCATAATTCACCCATTGCTTAAGTATTATTCAAACTTTATGGAGCGTAACCTCCATATTAAATTGTAATCTTCCACTAACTTATTTTTATGTGAATTAATTTCTTTAGATGGTGGCATCCAACTTGACAAGTTCATCAAATTTGGACTAACCATAGAAGTGGGGTGGGGTGGGAATGGTGAGGCTCGTAACATTGCAATGCATTGCAACATTTGTAAATTTTTGGAAAGGTAGCTAACTGGAAATGGCTGCCGAGTTTAAAAAAAAAAAAAAAAAAAAAGAAAATGTGATTGCCTATTTATACGATGCAGTATTGGTAGTTACAGGAGTAGGGCAATGCTTGTGGTGTCATCATTATTATTATTGTTGCTGTATCTGCCTTTGAAATTTTGGGATTCCCAAAAGCAATGGTTGACTATCATCCTAATAAATGCCCGTATGCATTGCCCTGTCTGTAAACTTAATTCAGGTCATTTTAACTGAGAGCCAACTACAGCACTAACCAATGAATAATTTTTTTAACAATTTCTCACCAAAGTATGGTGACCCACCAATGAGAAAAATGCTTTCACCATCATTCATTCAATCACTGTCTTGCCAGAAGCTGTGATGCCACAGTTCAAATGACTCTCCAAACATCAATATAAAACACCCTCCTTTACTTCCTACATCCAGGACTAAAGTCCAGCTAACTAGTTTACCTGAATCTCTTCATAAATTTTACCCTGTTCACACTCCAACAGCATGTCAAACCATAAAAATCACTTACCTCCACTCATTCCTAACATGTTCACACAAGCCTGAGTAACAGACAATAACTATATACAGAAGATGCAACTGATATTACATAATACTGTGAAACTAAAATGTGAATAGAAAATACCAAGGACCAATTATACAACCTAGCTGTTGCAAAGAATGAGAGAGTACTTATTCATTGTTTACAAGTAGAGTATTATTATTATACTGAAGAGGGAGTGCTAGTATCAAAGGAGCGAGGAATCACCTGGAGTAATGGGAAACAATCAAGTTCAATCCATGGGAAGGTCAAGTGCAATTCCTCAGCTCAAGAGCTCCAAACTGGCATCCATGATCTTCTGTTGAAGATTGTTATACAAGCAGAGCCATGCTCAGTGACCAATCTTCAGTGTTTAATGAGTCATTTTTTGTTTTTAATTTTCCAATAGCTGTATCACTATGGTACTTCCTCCTGGATACTGTTCTTTATCTATTTTCCCATTCCTTTTTATGATGTTGCCAATTAGGGTTATCATGCCTCCTCATTTCCTATTATCATTCAACAAAGGTATTTTTAGTCAATTTATACAGTAGCTCATTTTACTGTATTTGTCTGGGACCTATTTTATTGCATGTCTAAGATTTCATTAATCTATCTATACCACACTTCTGCTGATTATTCAAATTTTAGCCTAACAAATGTTGTAAACAGCTTTTTAAACATGTCCAGATTAATAGAAGGCTATTTTAAAGTTTGAGTGTAGCAAATGAGTTTCTCACAATTTATTTCACTTGACTGCCTAGCAACAATCTCATGACTGATTAGCACACTGGTCATGGTAATATAGTGTAAACCTACTTCATTATTTGGATAAAAATCGTAAGAAAACAAACGCTACAGTATTTTTATTTTCATAAGAGGCACTCTTAAGCAAAGTGTGAGAAAGGAAGTGGTTGCCTATATTGTACTATATCACTATCAGTAATCTAGGGAACTCATTGCCTTAGGACAGCCTGAAGTGCCATCTGCTGAATAGCACATCACTTTCTGGATCCAGTACCCACTGGCCTGGGGATAAGTTAAAGTTAGGAATATTTATAAAAGTACTAGATTCCATTACTGTATCTTTTTAATGCCATTACACAGGCAGCAATGGGTGCAATTCTTGAAAAAGGAGTAATGCAGCAAGGTAAGTCCAAGGTGATTTGAGCTCATTTTCAATTAAAATTTCCTTAATGCACTTCTTAATGTTGTGTAGAGTACATATTACTGAATATTGTGCTGCAGCGGATCCTGGAGTAGGGATGAAAATGTTTAGTAATATTAACTACTTTTAAACAGAGAGTATTCCTGAATAATTTACACATTTAATATATGAACAAATGACTACACAAGTATGTAAGGGTCACCCAATGAAATGAAAATGACTACAGTACTTGAGAACCCTTGACAAAGTGTGGTTGACAGGTGCACGTGAGCATACATTTGTATATGTACATGTATATGCTTCCTAGATACATGTATAGACTTAGAGAACTTCTCTTAAAAGACAGGCATGAGCACCTTCAGAGACATAACCCACCTGAACATCCAATCCCCTTACTAAAATGGACCAAATTCTGTGTGGCCTTATTGATTCCTTATGCAAATCTGATTTAGATCCAATAAAAGTTTAATTTTCATTGCCTGTAAATGTGTAATATAACAACTGTAACCTGCCTCTACTCGCATTATTGTTATTATAATTATGGGGGAGCGCCAAACCTGTAGAATTATACAGCACATGTGGGGGGGGGGGAATGGAAGGTATTCAGGCTCAATTCAGAGCACAGATCTAATTCCCTAGATCAAGAGCCCCTCACCAGCATCAAGGAACTTCCCTTGAGGGGGTGATGTACTTGCATTGCATTCCTGCCCACACATTATTGTCACCACTACATTCCATCACCCAATAATTATCACCAAAACTGTCAAGACTGCTATATATTCATATTGCACAGTTAATTAAACTTGGCATTCAAACAAATCCTTGCTTATGCAATATCAGATTCCTTAACTATGTAATACTAACTAGTTTCAATCAATTCATTGTTGCAAACTTTTAGTATGAACTAGAATAAAGCTTGCTTGAAAGGCTATGCATTCTATAAGCTTTTCAAATTCTGTAGTTGTACTTTGTTTGCATATAAGTTTGAGAATAAATTTGGTTTCACAGAACTTACTGCTCATGTATAACAATTATAAGAGTTAGAAACTTTCCAAAAAATCATCCATGTCTCCCTACCTCCTAAAACACTGCATTTTTAATTCCATATACTTTATATTTCTGTCTATATTTCTCTCTTTCTTTCCAGTAACATTTAATCTATAAACAAATGCTGTATCCCATGTAGTTTTACAAACTGGAGGACTAGAGCAATAGGTGATGTACAATATATTTAAAAATTACACATCTATACAAGGACATAACCTATGTTGTGTACCTGACTGATCAAATCAATGGTGACATAACCAGTGGGAGTACCAAGGGGTGGCTTGGGGGGATATAGTCCTCCTTAAATGAAATCACCCTTTCCCCAGCATGCATACATGTGCAAGCACAGGCACATACACACAAAGTACAGCCTCTCCTCACTTAACGACAGAGTTCTGTTCCTTAGACATTGTCAATGAACGAATTCGTTGGTAAGTGAGGAGCATACTATAATGGTACAGTAGTGAGTTTATGTCAACCATCTTTGACAATGTTTTAATGTCACCTTTGTACCATTTATAGCATTTATAGCATTTCTAGTATATTTTTAAATATTTATACAGTAGTGTACTGCATATTGTAATAAACAGAATAGAGGAAATCAGCTCTAAAATACATTGTCTAGGTATGAATACTGGTCAAAGAGCCCATCATAAGTCCGAGTCGTCGTTAAATGAGTATGTTGCTAAGTGAGGAGAGGCTGTATATATGTAAAAAAAGAAGTTTGATAAGCCCCTCTTTCAGACTGCCATGTCTAAGCTAATGCAGCTGCCCATAGACATGACCTATTAACATACAGTACCTTAAAACTTTCATGGACAGTACAGTATTTTCTTTATATTAAATAAGCTTAAGTTTAGGACTGCTGAAAAGACTACAAATGGCACCAAACTTTATAAAACTCAACTCAAATTACTGCACTTTTAATAACTGGCATGTAACACCTACAGCAAAATTTCTTCAATCAGTAATGATTACACTACATGAATGATGATATGTATATGGAAATAAACCATACGACAATTGTATTCACAGGGAAGTTCTAAACCCACAAGGGCCATAAAGTATGTGGGAAATTAGAAGCAATCAAGTATGATATGAGGAGGGAAAGTAGCTCTAATTTCTTAGGTCAAGAACCTTTGCCATCTTCAAGGTACCCTCCTGAAAGAAAGTCATAACTTAACATTTTGTAATCAGTATAGTGCTCAGCTTTTGCAACATTTCTTACTGGATAGGGAGAGAGGTTACTGTGACCTTTAGTTCCCTCAGTATCACTATGGTGTTTAGAACTGGTTAGGTTAGTATTACAAAGGGCATGTTCTGCTAAAGCAGGTACGTATAATACTATTTTGATTTTAGTTAGGAGTAACAGGTAACATGCAAGCATAAGTGGTATCCAGCAGACACACTAAGTTTTCAAATCAAGTTCAGCAAGTTATCCATGCAGCAGGTTCAGTGACTCGTTAAAATGTAACCATGAATTATGCAACATTCTAATGAGGTTGAATACAACACATGCAACACCTGGGTATGTGCAGTCACTAAACATTTTACCTTCGCATCAGCTTTTTTTTATCCAGCATAATACAATAAATAACAAAAAAAGGCACAATACCGTGACTGGAATGGTACACAAATAACCCGCACATAGAAGAGAGGAGCTTACGACAATGTTTCGGTCTGACTTGGACCATTTACAAAGTTACACACGTGTGACTTTATAAATGGTCCAAGTCGGACCGAAACATCGTCGTAAGCTCCTCTCTTCTATGTGCGGGTTATTTGTGTATAATACAATGAAAGTCCAATCTTAAGTATGCCAAAAATGCATTGCATAACTATTGGCTATTCCCTGTAATTTTTTATATAGCAACATGTAATGTACAGTATTATGTAATGTCATGGAAAATAAACTATATCTACTTTACTAAACAAGGGTAGCATTTATACTGGAGACAGTGTAAGAAGTGAAGAGGTAATTTTAAGGAGTTTTTCCCTTAACCTTGATAGAAACTTAGTCCCTCAGTCTTGTATACCATCAAAGATATGCCAGTGATCACCAATAACTTTACAAAATTTATATATGGGAGATCTCTCTGCCAGTAAGAACATATTGGAGAACTCTAAAGCAATCAGTGACTTGTCACTGAGATCACTGGCATTCAAATGTGTCTGATGGACCAATTAATGTAAATTACTAAAAATTAATAAACTGAACCTTAATGCATGTCTTTGTATATTCAAACGAATACAACGTATGAGAAAATATTTTTATTTTAATTATGAACTTCAGACGGTTAATATAAAAAACTCAACAATGGTTTACAGTATGGTCCTTAGGTCCTCTAACAGGATGTGACCCATGAGTCAGCTACTTTCTAGGTATCCATTTAGTACTAGATAAACAGGGCAGCAGTTGTTGGGAGACATGCCCACAGGTTCCACCTTGCCCGAAACTGAACTAGATTCTTTAGTACAGGCACCTAGCTTTCCATGAAAAGATGTACTATGTATATGAATTACTATTATGTTCGTGGGCAAGTGCTAAATCCATAGGGGTCATTACACTGTCCAAGTTATTACTACATGAAACAACTTTGCTTATCCATGTATACTTGTCTACCTGTCAGGGACTGAAAGTGCCCCAGTTGTCAAGGCCCAGGCTGCTAAAGGCACAAGTGTTTATGTGGTTGCTGGCCTTCACCCAACTGACTGGGCAATGTAACATTTGTGTGTAGAATTTCAGATAAACAGTGAACAGCACTGAAAATAAACATATACATTATATCAGGTTTAGATAATCCATTCTTCTGGTATTAAAACTTTTTTTGAGACTGGAATACTCAAAACACTATTCACTCAAACATTTAATCATACCTGATATTGGAAATGATCTTGGTAATTATTAATATTCATGGGAAGCGCTAAACTCGTACACATTATGATTCCAATTCCTTGGATCAAAAGCCCTTCACTATCGCCCAAGAAAACTCCCTCAGAGGGTCTGTACTCTATTTCTGGACAGACACAAATACAGTGTAACATGATCCTTCATTTAGTCAATAAAGAATCACATACTGCATGTGTCTGTATCCATGGTATCGGTATGTTATATCAATTTTCTGTACTTTTTATTTTTTTTACTGTACCGTACTTGTAGTCTATATATCATCAGAAAATACTCTTCTTTATCGTCAATATTACTGGGCCCCTGTGGAATTAAGTCGCAGTTTCAGCCGACTGGGTCATCCTAGGTTAAATCTACATGACGTGATATATACCAGTGTCAATATTATGAGTCCTGTGACCTCATGACCACCGTAAAACAAATGTATTGATTGTCTATATTAAACGAGACTATTGGTTGGAAAGGTAGGTACATAACCGAGATGAAGGATATAAACACTTTAGAAAGTACCGTACATGGCTGTAATAAGCACTGCCTATTAATGAGTGCCATTCTTGCCAATTGGCACTGACAGTGACCTTCAGGGTTCATGACAATAAAAAGCACACTTTCCACAGCTAACCTACTTGGCACCGCCAATTTTCTACTCTACTGACCATGGACATACCTGGAGGCTGCAGACAAGTGCCTACACAGTGTTGGTGAGAGCTGACGTGTTAAATGTTTCAAATTACACCTGAGAGGCCTAGTGAGGATCCCCTGGAGCAACATGCTGCCTGTGTGTGTCCTGGACGCTGAGTGTCACCCAGCTGCTCCACACATGCTGCCGACACCCTCGTACGAACTCTCGTACAGCATATGCTCCCCACTAAGCTTGAAAATTATAGAAAAAAATGTATAAAAGCCTTATCTTTCTTTACTTAATAGGTTATGAATTCGTAAGTGAAAGTCAAATACGCAGCACGAAAAAAATATGCCCCATAATTATATAGATTTTTGGGATTTTAAAACAAAAATAGAACTAAATGCCATTCATTACCTTATGTCTATTGTACCTGTATCATATGATCATCTCTCTGATTGCAATGATAAACATTATGACATCTAATATAATGTACATATATTCAGTACCATTTACGTCGACATAACCAAAAGAAGTAAAACTGCATTATAAATATAAATGCCATTAACAACTTTCTCTGTACAAATTATCTTCCCACTAATAGAGGTCAAGGATAAGACGTTTTTCCTCCCCAGTGACGAGGACATGTGACCAACCTTCCTCACTCACCCTTAACGAGGAGGACTTCATGAAACTTATACACAGCGTATGTAAGGCCCATTTTCCAATATGCAGCACTACTATCCAAAACAAATTCTAGCCACAAAATAGAGCGAAACACCAACGTCAAAGACCTGGGAGTGATTATGTCGGAGGATCTCACCTTCAAGGACCATAACATTGTATCAATCGCATCTGCTAGAAAAATGACAGGATGGATAATGAGAACCTTCAAAACTAGGGAGGCCAAGCCCATGATGACACTCTTCAGGTCACTTGTTCTATCTAGGCTGGAATATTGCTGCACTCTAACAGCACCTTTCAAGGCAGGTGAAATTGCCGACCTAGAAAATGTACAGAGAACTTTCACGGCGCGCATAACGGAGATAAAACACCTCAATTACTGGGAGCGCTTGAGGTTTCTAAACCTGTATTCCCTGGAACGCAGGAGGGAGAGATACATGATTATATACACCTGGAAAATCCTAGAGGGACTAGTACCGAACTTGCACACGAAAATCACTCACTACGAAAGCAAAAGACTTGGCAGACGATGCACCATCCCCCCAATGAAAAGCAGGGGTGTCACTAGCACGTTAAGAGACCATACAATAAGTGTCAGGGGCCCGAGACTGTTCAACTGCCTCCCAGCACACATAAGGGGGATTACCAACAGACCCCTGGCAGTCTTCAAGCTGGCACTGGACAAGCACCTAAAGTCAGTTCCTGATCAGCCGGGCTGTGGCTCGTACGTTGGTTTGCGTGCAGCCAGCAGCAACAGCCTGGTTGATCAGGCGCTGATCCACCAGGAGGCCTGGTCACAGACCGGGCCGCGGGGGCGTTGACCCCCGAAACTCTCTCCAGGTAAACTCCAGGTACCCTCATCTGGTAAAATATGTAAAGAAGCTGGAAAAAGTATAAGGGTTTGCAACGAGACTAGTCCCAGAGATGAGGAGTCTGAGATATGAGAGGTTATAGGGGTTAAACCTGACGACTTTAGAGAACCAAAAACTAAGGGTGATACGATTACGAAGTACAAGATACTGAGGAGGGGGGAGACTGACAGGGTGGAAAGGGGCTAGTCTCTTTGAGAGCTAAATCTTAGGTACACAAGATAACAGCCGAAGCTTAAAACACAGGTGTGGTCTCAGGTGGTACCCCTGGTGTGGCCTCTGGTGGTACCCCTGGTGTGGTTTCAGGTGGCACCCCTTGTGTGACCTCTGGTGGTACCCCTGGTGTGGTCTCTGGTGGTACCCCTGGTGTGGTCTCAGGTGGTACCCCTGGTGTGGTTGCAGGTGGTACCCCTGATATGGTCTCTGGTGGTACCCCTGGTTTGGTCTCAGGTGGTACCCCTGGTGTGGTCTCTGGTGGTACCCCTGGTGTGGTTTCAGGTGGTATCCCTGGTGTGACCTCTGGTGGTACCCCTGGTGTGGTCTCTGGTGGTAACGTGGTGTGGTCTCAGGTGGTACCCCTGGTGTGGTCTCAGGTGATACCCCTGGTGTGGTCTCAGGTGGTACCCCTGGTGTGGTCTCAGGTGGTACCCCTGGTGCGGCCTCTGGTGGTACCCCTGGTGTGGTTTCAGGTGGCACCCCTTGTGTGACCTCTGGTGGTACCCCTGGTGTGGTCTCTGGTGGTACCCCTGGTGTGGTCTCAGGTGGTACTCCTGGTGTGGTTGCAGGTGGTACCCCTGATGTGGTCTCTGGTGGTACCCCTGGTTTGGTCTCAGGTGGTACCCCTAGTGTGGTCTCTGGTGGTACCCCTGGTGTGGTTTCAGGTGGTATCCCTGGTGTGACCTCTGGTGGTACCCCTGGTGTGGTCTCTGGTGGTAACGTGGTGTGGTCTCAGGTGGTACCCCTGGTGTGGTCTCAGGTGGTACCCCTGGTAAGGTCTCAGGTGGTACCCCTGGTGTGGTCTCAGGTGGTATCCCTGGTGTGACCTCTGGTGGTACCCCTGGTGTGGTCTCTGGTGGTAACGTGGTGTGGTCTCAGGTGGTACCCCTGGTTTGGTCTCAGGTGGTACCCCTAGTGTGGTCTCTGGTGGTACCCCTGGTGTGGTTTCAGGTGGTATCCCTGGTGTGACCTCTGGTGGTACCCCTGGTGTGGTCTCTGGTGGTAACGTGGTGTGGTCTCAGGTGGTACCCCTGGTGTGGTCTCAGGTGGTATCCCTGGTGTGACCTCTGGTGGTACCCCTGGTGTGGTCTCTGGTGGTAACGTGGTGTGGTCTCAGGTGGTACCCCTGGTGTGGTCTCAGGTGGTACCCCTGGTGTGGTCTCAGGTGGTACCCCTGGTGTGGTCTCAGGTGGTACCCCTGGTGTGGTCTCAGGTTGTGCCCCTGGTGTGATCTCAGGTGATACCCCTGGTATGGTATCAGGTGGTACCCCTGGTGTGGTCTCAGGTGGTACCCCTGGTCCTGGCCGTTCTTTTTTTATTATCCAAACATCAGAAACATCGACATTTTGACTCTTCCTTGATCTATGACATTTAAAAGGTTAGAGCAAGAGCCATATAACTATGTTTAGGCTGCTGAATGCACTCATCACACAGGATGGTTTTCATGTCATACTCCATCACACAGGATGATTTTCTTGTCATACTCCATCACACAGGATGATTTTCTTGCCATACTCCATCACAGGATGGTTTTCTTGTCATACTCCATCACACAGGATGGTTTTCATGTCATACTCCATCACGCAGGATGGTTTTCTTTTCATACTCCATCACGCAGGATGGTTTTTTTGTCATACTCCATCACACATGATGATTTTCTTGTCATACTCCATCACACAGGATGGTTTTCTTGTCATACTCCATCACGCAGGATAGTGTTCTTGTCATATTCCATCATGCAGGATGGTGTTCTTGTCATACTCCATCATGCAGGATGGTGTTCTTGTCATATTCCATCATGCAGGATGGTGTTCTTGTCATACTCCATCATGCAGGATGGTGTTCTCGTCATATTCCATCATGCAGGATGGTGTTCTTGTCATACTCTATCACGCAGGATGGTGTTCTTGTCATACTCAATTACGCAGGATGTTTTTTCTTGCAATACTCCATCTTTTTCAGGTTGTTCCTCTTGTCATACTCCATAACACAGGATGGTTTTTCTTGTCATACTCCATAACACAGGATGGTTCTTCTTGTCATACTCCATAACACAGGATGGTTTTTCTTGTCATACTCCACACAGGATTGTTTTTCTTGTCATACTCCACACATGATGGTTTTTCTTGTCATACTCCACACAGGATGGCTTTTCTTGTCATACTCCACACAGGATGGTTTTCGACTCACTCCATCACGCAGGAGGATTATTCATGCACTGGGTATAATGTTAGCCATTTTATGCTGACGAACTTCACAAGGACGTTGTGGACATCACTATTAATGCAAAAAGGATTCGCTGCATTAACTGTAATTTCGACTTTTAATCCTTCCATCATAGCTGGAGGCTTTTGTATATATACAGCTATCACTCAAGATTATGTTGTATATGTCAATCACAGATGGTGATTATATGACAAAAATTCAGATTATATTCCTAGCGAAAATTATGATAACACTGGCTTTTTATTTTTAGAACTTTTTGCATGGGTTCGAATCTCGTCCCTTCTCTGACTGATATTCACATAAGCACAAATGGGTCACTGCAAGCTACTTTACAAGCGTACCCACCAGTTTTGGTACCCCTGTTCCGTCCCTCATTCACGTTCCTGATATAAAGAAGCTTATATCACCTCAATAAAGGATTTAGATTATACTAAGGTGAAGCGCTAAACCAATATGAGTCATTCAGCGCAAGGAGTGGCGGAGGCTCGATCCTTTGTCCGCTAATTAGGAAACAGAACATGCTACTCTTACAGCCAGACTTTCTTCCCACAGAGGATTTAGCCAATACTGATCACAGCAAGAACTTCATAGAATGATAAGAAATGAATAAAGAAAGAGTGAGCAAGAATGTATAGTATATTTGAATAATTCATCCTCTTTTTTTCCTCAACGAATAGACAAGTGCTTCTCGACTCCGTTTGACTGGTTAGCTTGAGGTGGTAAAAATCAGTTTTTATGATAAGATAGCACTTCAACATGCCAATAGTTGCATAAACTTTTCCCTAGTTGCAGTACACCTTTGTTGAAAATTTGAAGTCGATCGGATGAAGCATTCTCAAGTGTCCCTTCGGAGATACCTAATAAATGTAATCCTGAAGCCTAAGTGGTATCTAGAACAGAAGGAAAAGCTGTTTTGGTAAATGAATATACCTCTTTTAAAAAGTTATTATATTAAAAACAAGTGCTAAACCTACCCGAATGGGTTATAAAGATATCCAGAAATTAGTTTACATAAGAATAAAGCCGAATGAAAAGTGCATTTGTTTATCGTTCCCAGATACAATTTGACCTTTTTTTAACAAATTCAGTAAACTAACAACCAGCAGGAATCATCGCCTAGCTTTTCGAAAATAAGTAAGTAAGTAAGTAAGTAAGTTTATTCAGGTAAACACAAATACAGTTACATAGAATTATCATACATAGCAGCATATGTGTAGGGAACCTAGGATAACCCAAAAAAGTCAGACAGAGTGACTTATTTCCATTGGGGTCCTTTTATACTATAATAATAAGGTAAAAGGACCCCAATGGAAATAAGTCACTCTGTCTGACTTTTTTGGGTTATCCTAGGTTCCCTACACATATGCTGCTATGTATGATAATTCTATGTAACTGTATTTGTGTTTACCTGAATAAACTTACTTACTTACTTACTTACTTATTTTCGAAAAGCTAGGCGATGATTCAACAGCAGTCGGCGGCTGTAGACGCCCAGGATTTTGCAGTTTGGCCGGTTAACCATAAAGATAGCATGAAATGGGAAATGATAGCATGTCTTGTAAAAATTCTAAAGCAACTCATGGACACAGAACAGGAAGACCTGTGACGACAGTGACGTGGCTCAACCGGCAGTAGTCAATAGCGGGATGTGAGGCAGTCAGCCACAACTTGATTTACCGACGAAATCATCCAGATCCTTGTTTAGGGAAGCCTAAATCCTTGTATAGGGGAGTAAATCCTTGTATAGGGAAGACTAAATCCTTGTATAGGAAAGACTAAATCCTTGTATAGGAAAGACTAAATCCTTGTTTAGGGAAGACTAAATCTTTGTATAGGGGAGTAAATCCTTGTATAGGGAAGACTAAATCCTTGTATAGGGAAGACTAAATCCTTGTATAGGGGAGTAAATCCTTGTATAGGGAAGACTAAATCCTTGTATAGGGGAGTAAATCCTTGTATAGGGAAGACTAAATCCTTGTATAGGGAAGACTAAATCCTTGTATAGGGAAGACTAAATCCTTGTATAGGGAAGACTAAATCCTTGTATAGGGAAGACTAAATCCTTGTATAGGGAAGACTAAATCTTTGTATAGGGAAGACTAAATCCTTGTATAGGGAAGACTAAATCTTTGTATAGAGAAGACTAAATCCTTGTATAGGGAAGACTAAATCCTTGTATAGGGAAGACTAAATCTTTGTATAGAGAAGACTAAATCCTTGTATAGGGAAGACTAAATCTTTGTATAGGGAAGACTAAATCCTTGTATAGGAAAGACTAAATCCTTGTATAGGAAAAACTAAATCCTTGTTTAGGGAAGACTAAATCTTTGTATAGGGGAGTAAATCCTTGTATAGGGAAGACTAAATCCTTGTATAGGGAAGACTAAATCCTTGTATAGGGGAGTAAATCCTTGTATAGGGAAGACTAAATCCTTGTATAGGGGAGTAAATCCTTGTATAGGGGAGTAAATCCTTGTATAGGGAAGACTAAATCCTTGTATAGGGAAGACTAAATCCTTGTATAGGGAAGACTAAATCTTTGTATAGGGAAGACTAAGACTAAATCTTTGTACAGGGAAGACTAAATCCTTGTATAGGGAAGACTAAATCCTTGTATAGGGAAGACTAAATCCTTGTATAGGGAAGACTAAATCCTTGTATAGGGAAGACTAAGACTAAATCTTTGTACCTGGAGTTTACCTGGAGAGAGTTTCGGGGGTCAACGCCCCCGCGGCCCGGTCTGTGACCAGGCCTCCTGGTGGATCAGCGCCTGATCAACCAGGCTGTTGCTGCTGGCTGCACGCAAACCAACGTACGAGCCACAGCCCGGCTGATCAGGAACTGCCTTTAGGTGCTTGTCCAGTGCCAGCTTGAAGACTGCCAGGGGTCTGTTGGTAATCCCCCTTATGTGTGCTGGGAGGCAGTTGAACAGTCTCGGTCCCCTGACACTTATTGTATGGTCTCTTAACGTGCTAGTGACACCCCTGCTTTTCATTGGGGGGATGGTGCATCGTCTGCCAAGTCTTTTGCTTTCGTAGTGAGTGATTTTCGTGTGCAAGTTCGGTACTAGTCCCTCTAGGATTTTCCAGGTGTATATAATCATGTATCTCTCCCTCCTGCGTTCCAGGGAATACAGGTTTAGAAACCTCAAGCGCTCCCAGTAATTGAGGTGTTTTATCTCCGTTATGCGCGCCGTGAAAGTTCTCTGTACATTTTCTAGGTCGGCAATTTCACCTGCCTTGAAAGGTGCTGTTAGAGTGCAGCAATATTCCAGCCTAGATAGAACAAGTGACCTGAAGAGTGTCATCATGGGCTTGGCCTCCCTAGTTTTGAAGGTTCTCATTATCCATCCTGTCATTTTTCTAGCAGATGCGATTGATACAATGTTATGGTCCTTGAAGGTGAGATCCTCCGACATAATCACTCCCAGGTCTTTGACGTTGGTGTTTCGCTCTATTTTGTGGCCAGAATTTGTTTTGTACTCTGATGAAGATTTAATTTCCTCATGTTTACAGGGTACAGGGAAGACTAAATCCTTGTATAGGGAAGACTAAATCCTTGTATAGGGAAGACTAAATCCTTGTATAGGGAAGACTAAATCTTTGTACAGGGAAGTCTAAATCCTTGTATAGGGAAGACTAAGTCTCTTGTGGAAAAACTGAGCTAAGTTTGCTTGTGGTACTCCTTGAGCAATGGTCAAAAGTATTGTTATTACATTCATGTGGAAGCGCTAAATCCGTAGGGATTCACACAGTACCTACGGAAAAGGAGGTAGTCCAATTTGATCAAAAGAGGGTAGCTCTAATTTCTTGGAGTAAGAGCCCTCCATCAGCTTCAAGGCACCCCACTGAAAGAGGATATCACATATCTCCATCTGTTTACCTGGAGTTTACTTGGAGAGAATTCCGGGGGTCAACGACCCCGCGGCCCGGTCTGTGACCAGGCCTCATGGTGGATCAGAGCCTGATCAACCAGGCTGTTACTGCTGGCTGCACGCAATCCAACGTACAAGCCACAGCCCGGGTGGTCAGGTACCGACTTTAGGTACTTGTCCAGTGCCTGCTTGAAGACAGCCAGGGGTCTATTGGTAATCCCCCTTATGTATCCTGGGAGGCAGTTGAACAGTCTTGGGCCCCTGACACTTATTGTATTGTCTCTTAACTTGCTAGTGACACCCCCGCTTTTCATTGGGGGGATGTTACATCGTCTGCCCAGTCTTTACTTTCGTAGTGAGTGCTTTTCGTGTGCAAGTTCGGTACTAGTACCTCTAGGATTTTCCAGGTGTATATAATAATGTATCTCTCCCTTCTGCGTTCCAGGGAGTACAGGTTCAGGAACCTCAAGCGCTCCCAGTAATTGAGGCGTTTTATCTCCGTTATGCGCGCCGTGAAAGTTCTCTGTACATTTTCTAGGTCAGCAATTTCACCTGCCTTGAAAGGTGCTGTTAGTGTGCAGCAATATTCCAGCCTATATAGAACAAGTGACCTGAAGTGTCATCATGGGCTTGGCCTCCCTAGTTTTGAAGGTTCTCTGTTGTTTAGGATATGTGATATCGCCAAGCATCCCACATGTTTATTTTATGTTGACTAAATATGTTAATCTGGGTTAACGCAAATATGTTCTAATGTTAACGTTAAGTAACATTTACATTTATTAGGCACTGGGCAGATTATTATTCTCATGGGAAACCAATAAACCCGCAAGGAACATGCAACCTCAAAGGGAATGGGAGGTAATCACGTTTGATCCAAGGAAAATGAGAGTAGCTCTAGTTCCCTGGATCAACGAACTGTAAGAGGAAAAATGAAGGGTAAGCTGGTGTTACCTGGAGTTTACCTGGAGAGAGTTCCGGGGGTCAACGCCCCCGCGGCCCGGTCTGTGACCAGGCCTCCTGGTGGATCAGAGCCTGATCAACCAGGCTGTTACTGCTGGCTGCACGCAAACCAACGTACGAGCCACAGCCCGGCTGATCAGGAACCGACTTTAGGTGCTTGTCCAGTGCCAGCTTGAAGACTGCCAGGGGTCTGTTGGTAATCCCCCTTATGTATGCTGGGAGGCAGTTGAACAGTCTCGGGCCCCTGACACTTATTGTATGGTCTCTTAACGTGCTAGTGACACCCCTGCTTTTCATTGGGGGGATGTTGCATCGTCTGCCAAGTCTTTTGCTTTCGTAGTGAGTGATTTTCGTGTGCAAGTTCGGTACTAGTCCCTCTAGGATTTTCCAGGTGTATATAATCATGTATCTCTCCCTCCTGCGTTCCAGGGAATACAGGTTTAGGAACCTCAAGCGCTCCCAGTAATTGAGGTGTTTTATCTCCGTTATGCGCGCCGTGAAGGTTCTCTACATTTTCTAGGTCAGCAATTTCACCTGCCTTGAAAGGTGCTGTTAGTGTGCAGCAATATTCCAGCCTAGATAGAACAAGTGACCTGAAGAGTGTCATCATGTATCCTGTGTCTGTATTAAGATGCAGCTTTACGAAGAGTGAAAATCATACGAAACAATATAAACATATCAACTCCCTCAGTCATACTTCCTGAAACATTGTACATTTTCACTCTAGTCTGTACATTCTATATACTTGTGCACACACTCATGTGCAATCTCACTCTTACCTTCACAATGTCCAATTATTTTCTCTTCTGTCATGGGACCTAGATATGATAACAAGTACGCGTCAACCGTGATTCCTCCTCCGACACCCCGAGGAGGTGTTCCCCACTGTAATACACAAACACTTGCTCGACACTCGCAGGCAATACCTGCCTGGCACACACACGATACCTACCTGTCACTCACACGCAACATCTGCCTGGCACTCACAACCCAGTCACAAGCATTCTGTTACTTCCGTGATTCTAATTAAAGGTTAAAAGTTAGCAATACAAGTGTTTATTATGCATGTTTAGAACACTTTTATTTCTAACTTTCACGACAGTGTGAAATGTTTGTACGTACGTCTGTATATTTAAAACTTTAAGTATTACATGGAAATTTGATATTAAGAATAATGAAATTATGTTGTGATGGAGGAAGGGGGGATAAGCCTATTCAGGCAGCCCCCTTATTTAATAAGAAGCAAAACTAATGGGAGTTATATGCGGCGATGTGAATATGATAAACTAATAGATATAGCAACATATGAGTTACTGTACGTTATGCTTTTGGTAACGCTTGTATTTTGGCCAAACCATTAAAATAAAACAAATAATGACGACACTGATATATAACTTCAGGTGCTTATGTCACTTTAAACCTGGAATTAGAATATTTATTTTTTAATAACTATATTTTGGCAAATTATGAACACCACTTAAACACAAGTGGCATAAGTTTTTTATACATGAATTAACCACAACAGCGATCAATGATGTGAACGATTTCCGTAATCTGGAGTCCAAACATTGGAAGCAGGTCGGTAAAAGGCTCACACTTTTCCCTCAAGACAGATCTCCAGTACAAGAGGTTCCACTCCACTTCAGCGAGTTCTGGGGGACCGGACGAGGTGTTGGTACATCGATCCTTACAAATGTTGGTTCTCTGCTTTTTTAAAAGAGGGTTGGTGGTGATTTTACGTCGTGAATATGGCGCTAATGCATCTAGAGCAGCGGTGATAGAGTCTTCCTTTGCGATTTCTCCTACTGCATATGTAATCGGTCTTCCTTCATCAGCCCTACCATGGAGCAACACCACGTCTCCTTCAGTGTCCTCTCTACTTTTTTCCCGACCAATTCCCCATGCTGTTTCTCGTGCTGGCGGTGCAAATCCGGTGAATATGTCACTAGGAATCATCCTGCCACGTGACCGGTTCTCCTCCCATGTCGTATCTCTTGCCTGAGGCACCGTTGCAGGAGGCATAAAGTACAGCATCCCCTCTGTAGAATTAGCCCAACTCGACATACTGGTGTAAACAGCATCAACACCCGGGCTCAGTGCTTCCAGGGCAGCCTCGATGGACGGCTCATCGCTCAGGGTGAAGGTTTCCGAGGCCAGTTTGGTGGTAGTGGTGGAGTAGGCCGCTTCAGGCTCTGAAAGTGATTCACCTCGTCCTGAATTAATATAACAATAACAATACCAGCATCAGTATTATACTGTGTGAAACACTGAAGAGTGACTGATAACAATAAATAGTAAGAGGTAACAAGTAGTGAGAGAGGTCGCAGTGTGTGAGGAGGTAAGGGGGAGAGGTAGGCGTGCATGGGAAGGTAGGGAAGTTAGTTTAATGTTTGTTATGAACCCCATACCCATCCTGTGGGCGGTAGTCAGAAGATTACAGAAGTACATAATGGGTCCAGGGATTGGGCCCCAAAGTTTTGATAGCTGAGCAAGTTACAAAGGTAATGAACTCCAGGTAGATATGGTCACAATCATGACAAGTTACAAAGGTATTTACAGATTACAGGGAAGAAGTAGGACTTGCCTTGTGGAAAGATACAGGCTGTGGTGACCACCTTGGACATAGATGCAGCCAGCCAATACGCCACCTCCGCCAGATGCTCTCCGCCAACCTGGCCGCCACCTGACCAACACAGTAAATGCAGTGTTAATCAGTTTCTGCTTTCATGTCACTCATTGCGTTGAATGACCCACACGGGTTTATCGCTTCACAAAAGAACTTAATTATTATTATTATATTCATGAGGAACCAGTAACTTATAGGACAGCACCTGGGAATGGGAGGCAATTTGATAATAATACCTCCATTATTATTATAATCAAGGGGGAAGCGCTAAACCCGTAGGATTATACAGCGCCTGTGGGGGGGATGGAAGGTATTCACGGTTAATTCAGGGAACTGGAGCACAGATCCAGTTCCCTAGATCAAGAGCCCCTCACCAGCATCAAGGAACCTTCCTTGAGGGGAAAGGTACCTCCAATTCCTGAACCACGAAACACTAACAACCATCAATGCAATTCCTCCCCTCCTATAGCTGTACATCCCTTGTGGTTTAGCGCTTCTTTTTTATAATAATAATAATAATAATAATAATAATAATAATAATAATAATAAAGGGTTACTTAAAGTAATATTACTCCACGCTCACAGGACGACGAAAAAAAAGTCCCACTTGTCATACCTGGAGTTTACCTGGAGAGAGTTCCGGGGGTCAACGCCCCCACGGCCCGGTCTGTGACCAGGCCTCCTGGTGGATCAGAGCCTGATCAACCAGGCTGTTACTGCTGGCTGCACGCAAACCAACGTACGAGCCACAGCCCGGCTGGTCAGGTACCGACTTTAGGTGCTTGTCCAGTGCCAGCTTGAAGACTGCCAGGGGTCTGTTGGTAATCCCCCTTATGTATGCTGGGAGGCAGTTGAACAGTCTCGGGCCCCTGACACTTATTGTATGGTCTCTTAACGTGCTAGTGACACCCCTGCTTTTCATTGGGGGGATGTTGCATCGTCTGCCAAGTCTTTTGCTTTCGTAGTGAGTGATTTTCGTGTGCAAGTTCGGTACTAGTCCCTCTAGGATTTTCCAGGTGTATATAATCATGTATCTCTCCCTCCTGCGTTCCAGGGAATACAGGTTCAGGAACCTCAAGCCCTCCCAGTAATTGAGGTGTTTTATCTCCGTTATGCGCGCCGTGAAGGTTCTCTGTACATTTTCTAGGTCAGCAATTTCACCTGCCTTGAAAGGTGCTGTTAGTGTGCAGCAATATTCCAGCCTAGATAGAACAAGTGACCTGAAGAGTGTCATCATGGGCTTGGCCTCCCTAAACACTTCTTTAATAGTACCACTGACTAAGAAATGTTTGCTTTCTGGTGGAGTGTGATGCAAGAATCTGTTGCTACCCATTATGTACCTTTGTAATCTTTTGACTACCGCCCACAGGATGGGTATGGGGTGCATAATAAAGATATTAAACTAAACTAACTACCCAATATCACAGCGTTATCAACATAGTACCATTTTACCCCTGAATTAAGAAAGCTGCAACCGAGAATGGTTAACTGAATATGATGGAATGAGGTAGATACAAGTCCTGGAATAGTTTAAACATTGGCTGACAAACAAGCAACAAAGTGTTATACGTGGAGTAGAATAGGGTGGGAGTAATGTTTTGAGTGGAGTGCCACGAACTTCACAAGTGGGTAATAAACCGTAAAATGCTATAATATAAAAAAGTGTACGATGCTACATATGGGATACAACCACATAAGTATGAGCTTGTTTTGGAAAGTGTCTTTTCTTCAGTAGTGTCGGCAGCACGCCATTCCATTAAAAAAAAATGTACCTTTTCTTAACAATCCAGCAATCATTAAAACTAGCGCAATAAATGGAAGGAGCATTGGAAAACTGGCAATTAAAATCTAAGAATATGTTACATATGAATAAAAGAACAAGTGTACGAGCGTGATAGGATGCTGTGTCCGTAGAGGTAATGAGTGTGGAAGTAACAAGCTGCTATATTTGTGTTGGACTGACACTGACACTGACACTACCTCACTACCCAGTCATAAATTATGGGTTGATAAACAGCTTCAGAAACAATGTACTCATACATATTTAGCTAAATCTCACAGAGTTTTAAATGATATAATGAAGGTGCTATTTGTCTCAGCTATTTAATGAAGATTTAACATAAAGTATTAAATGTGCTCACTCTAAGCTACACGTTATTTTCATTACGAGGTTATACTAACACTCCGCCACATAATACTAATGTGGCCACCACTACATCAAGAGTATATGCTCATGGTTTATCAAGACTCTCCTGGTTTAATACAACAAGTACACGAGAAAGGCACACGTGCAATAATTGGGTATCTTAATTGTCGAAATGTTTCGCATGTTCTGCAGACTTCTTTGGTCAAATACAGATGTATTAAATTATGTAGACAGTTTAATATGTTTATTATGCACCCCATACCCATCCTGTGGGCGGTAGTCAAAAGATTACAGAGGTACATAATGGGTCCAGGGACTGGGCCTCAAAGTTTTGATAGCTGAGCAAGTTACAGAGGCAATGAACTCACAATTTACAAAGGTAATGAACTCACAATTTACAAAGGTAATGAACTCCAGGTAGGTCTAGTCACAATCATTACAAGTTACAAAGGTATTTACAGATTACAGAGGTACACAATGGGTCCAGGGACCGGGCTCCAAAGTTTTGATGGCTGAACTAGGTACAAGGTAATGAACTCACAAGTTACAAAGGTAATGAACTCACAAGTTACAAAGGTAATGAATACTGTAAGAATGGTTACTTACGTTTATACATGGCTGCAATCATGAACAAATTTTAGAGTAATGAGCAATTCACACTTCCACACCCGGTCACAACTGTAGTGAGTTATTGGTGCAAATGTTGATTGCTGAGTCTCTCTCTCTCTCACACACACACACACACACACACACATACAAATTCATACACACACACACATAAACACACACACACACACAAACTCATACACACACGCACACACACTCATACTCACACACACTCATACACACACTCACACTCATACACACACACACTCATACTCACACACACACACACACACACACACACACACACACACACACACACACACACACATGCACACATGTGGTAATGCTTTATTTACAGCTAGCAAAGTCAGGGTATTTCTCCAGAATGGTCTGTAATATACCACTGTGGATAAAATACTTAGCCATTTCTTGAACACTTCTGAGTGAGTTGTTTCTAAATTCATTAATTTTATCGCACTCCAGTACATAATGACGCAGGGTGTGACAATAATCCATCTGGCAAAGTTTACATTTCGTTTGGTCTACATCTGGTGGTGGTGATTTAACCTGCCAAAGATACTTGTAACCCAGCCGGAGCCGGGCGGTAGTGACATCCAAGAGTCTGCTTATTTTGTTGGATGCACCATAGACATGTGGCTCCTCCTGCATGATAGAATGATGATAGATGGACTCACTGGTGTCAATCTCCCTGAGCCTTAAGTCCATAAAATTCAGCTGAAGTTCTTTTCGTATTATTGTTCTCAAACTACTACCTGACAAGCCAAGATTGTAATCTACTCCCTCTTTGAAAGCATACAGCTTAGCCAATTTATCAGTTCTATCATGCATCTGAAGACCAATGTGAGATGGAATCCACAGCATGTGCACTCTGACTCCACTGTCCACAATCCTACCATACCTGTGTCTGGCTTCTGACACAAGCATGCCACAATTTATGCTTAATGAGTTGAGAGAATCAGCAAGAGCAATGGGGAGAAAAGATGATGTGATAAGTCCGTCAGCATTGAAGAAGCAATTCTGAGGTTAGCTGCAGTCACCAGGTCTCCTGGTTGCTCGCCTGATCGACCAGGCTGTTGCTGCCCGCCGGCCACAGTCCAACGTATGCGCCACAGCCCGGCTGATCAGGAACTAATTTGAGGAACTGATCAAATTCTTGAAGAGAGCTAGGGAGGGTCTTGAAAAGTTGTGGTCCCTTTACACTTACCAAGTTCTTTCTCAGCGTACTCGTGTAGTGATTTCGGTGTGTAGATTTGGGGCCACTCCTCTAATTATATTCCAAGTGTAGATTATGATGAGTCTTTCTCGCCTACGTTCTAAGGAGTAAAGTTCGAGGGCCTTCAAGCGCTTCCAATAATTTAGGTGCCTGACAGAATTTATGCAAGCTGTGAAGGCTCTTTGTACATTTTCCTGTTCTGTGAAAACTGTGAAAGTGTATAAACTAAGGGAGGACGAAGTTCGGGTGAAATATAAGTAACTATTGGCAGAAAGGTGGGCTGGAGCAGGTATGAGTAGTGGGGTTGGGGGTTTGAAGAGGGTTGGAATAGTTTTAAAAATGCAGTATTAGAATGTGGGGCAGAAGTTTGTGGTTATAGGAGGGTGGGTGCAGGAGGAAAGAGGAGTGATTGGTGGAATGATGAAGTAAAGGGTGTGATAAAAGAGAAAAATGTAGCATATGAGAGGTATTTACAAAGCAAAAGTGTTATAAGAAGAGTAGAGTATACTGAGAGTAAAAGAAATGTGAAGAGAGTGGTGAGAGAGTGAAAAAGGAGAGCGGATGATAGAGTGGGAGAGGTACTGTCAAGGAATTTTAATGAAAATAAGAAAAAAATTTGGAGTGAGTTAAACAAGTTAAGAAAGCCAAGGGAAAATATAGATTTATCAGTTAAAAACAGAGAAGGGGAGTTAGTAGATGGGGAGATGGAGGTTTTGGGTAGATGGAAAGAATATTTTGAGGAACTTTTAAATGTCGACGAAGAAAGGGAGGCGGTAATTTCATGCTCTGGAGAGGGAGGTATATCATCTTTTAGGAGTGAAGAAGAGCAGGATGTGAGTGTGGGGGAGGTGCGTGAGGCATTACGTAGAATGAAAGGGGGTAAAGCAGCTGGAACTGACGGGATCATGACAGAAATGTTAAAAGCAGGGGACGACATAGTGTTGGAGTGGTTGGTATTTTTGTTTAATAAATGTATGAAAGAGGGGAAGGTACCTAGGGATTGGCGGAGAGAGTGTATAGTCCCTTTATATAAAGGGAAGGGGGACAAAAGAGATTGTAAAAATTATAGAGGAATAAGTTACTGAGTATACCAGGAAAAGTGTACGGTAGGGTTATTATTGAAAGAATTAGAGGTAAGACAGAAAGTAGAATTGCGGATGAGCAAGGAGGTTTCAGAGTGGGTAGGGGATGTGTAGATCAAGTGTTTACATTGAAACATATATGTAAGCAGTATTTAGATAAAGGTAGGGAAGTTTTTATTGCATTTATGGATTTAGAAAAGGCATATGATAGAGTGGAGAGGGAAGCAATGTGGCAGATGTTGCAAGTGCATGGAATAGGTGGTAAGTTACTAAATGCTGTAAAGAGTTTTTATGAGGATAGTGAGGCTCAGGTTAGAGTGTGTAGAAGAGAGGGAGACTACTTCTCGGTAAAAGTAGGTCTTAGACAGGGATGTGTAATGTCACCATGGTTGTTTAATATATTTATAAATGGGGTTGTAAAAGAAGTAAATGCTAGGGTGTTCGGGAGAGGGGTGGGATTAAATTATGGGAAATTAAATACAAAATGGTAAGTGACACAGTTACTTTTTGCTGATGATACTGTGCTTATGGGAGATTCTAAAAAATTGCGAAGGTTAGTGGACGAATTTGGAAATGTGTGTAAAGGTAGAAAGTTGAAAGTGAACATAGAAAAAAGTAAGGTGATGAAAGTATCAAATGATTTAGATAGAGAAAAATTGGATATCAAATTGGGGAGGAGGAGTATGGAAGAAGTGAATGTTTTCAGATATTTGGGAGTTGAAGTGTCAGCGGATGGATTTATGAAGGATGAGGTTAATCATAGAATTGATGAAGGAAAAAAGGTGAGTGGTGCATTGAGGTATATGTGGAGGCAAAAAATGTTATCTATGGAGGCAAAGAAGGGAATGTATGAAAGTATAGTAGTACCAACACTCTTATATGGGTGTGAAGCTTGGGTTGTAAATGCTGCAGCAAGGAGGCGGTTGGAGGCAGTGGAGATGTCCTGTCTAAGAGCAATGTGTGGTGTAAATTATGCAGAAAATTCGGAGTGTGGAAATTAGGAAAAGGTGTGGAGTTAATAAAAGTATTAGTCAGAGGGCTGAAGAGGGTTTGTTGAGGTGGTTTGGTCATTTAGAGAGAATGGATCAAAGTAGAATGACATGGAGAGCGTATAAATCTGTAGGGGAAGGAAGGCGGGGTAGGGGTCGTCCTCGAAAAGGTTGGAGGGAGGGGGTAAAGGAGGTGTTGTGGGCGAGGGGTTTCGACTTCCAGCAAGCGCGCGTGAGCGTGTTAGGAGTTAATGGAGACAAATGGTATTTGGGACCTGACGATCTGTTGGAGTGTGAGCAGGGTAATATTTAATGAAGGGATTCAGGGAAACCGGTTATTTTATATAACCGGACTTGAGTCCTGGAAATGGGAAGTACAATGCCTGCACTCTAAAGGAGGGGTTTGGGATATTGGCAGTTTGGAGGGATATATTGTGTATTTTTATACGTATATACTTCTAAACTGTTGTATTCTGAGCACCTCTGCAAAAACAGTGATTATGTGTGAGTGAGGTGAAAGTGTTGAATGAAGAAAGTATTTTCTTTCGGGGGATTTTCTTTATTGGGTCACCCTGCCGCGGTGGGAGACGGCCGACTTGTTGAAAATACACACACACACACACACACACACACACACACACACACACACACACACACACAGATATATATATATATATATATATATATATATATATATATATATATATATATATATATATATATATATGTCGTGCCGAATATATAAAACTGGTCAATTAGCAAGAACTCATTTAAAATTAAGTCCTTTCTAAAATTTTCTCTTATAAGTTTAAAGATATATTTTTTTCATTAATGTTAATGTAAAAATTTATAATTTTGCTCCAAAAGAATCTTAGAAAACTTACCTAACCTTATTATAACAAGAACAATTTATTTTAGCCTAACCCAACTAAATATATTTTAGATTTGTTTACAATAATTTAATACTAAACAAACACAGTGAAATATATTTTTTTCCGTTAGGTTCAGAATGATTTTGGCGAAATTATTGCATACACAAATTTTCGCTTGTCCTATATGGCAAGATGAGCGTTGCTATTTAAGCCAAGATCGCAAGTTCTGCCTATTCGGCACGACATATATATATATATATATGTATATATATATATATATATATATATATATATATATATATATATATATATATATATATATATATATATATATATATGTGTGCATGTATGTATATGTGTGTGTGTGTGTGTGTGTGTGTATAACAATTTCTGAAATCATAATTTTCTTCCACCACTTGTTATGTCTATTTATCCAACTGCCTAACCTTCGCCTACATCTAAAAATAAAATAAAATAAAATAAAATGTACCCAGTTTTATTTAAAGTAGTTGGCAAGTGCCCATTTGTGGCCATATAAGAATGCTAAATATTTTGTAATTCTCTTTTATAATCATAATTTGTAATGAAAATGCCCTTCAGGGGGGGGGGGGTTGCTTTTATGCTAAAATTGGAAGGGTAACTCCAATTCCTTGAATCAGGAGCGCTGCAACAACATCGTACCGCCTTGCATGGTGTGAATTTGTAACGTTACACAGAACAATGTGGTGTATCCATTTACTGCTACAGTAATAACAATCACCACTTACCCTCTACTGACACACGGCATGAATCCCGAGACATAGATCTCAGTGTATATGCACTGCGAGTTTAATCCTTATTTCAGTAATTAGCATTTACATGACTAGTGGCGTACAAGTGACATGCAGGCTACAATGTACCCCAGTAACCAGCAAACAACTCCTATACACATTATTGATGAGTGACTGATGGTGGGTTAAATTAGATGTGCAGTGGGAGATACATCTAGCAGTGCCAACAGGAGCCACAATGGTAATAAGTTACATTGGTTGACCTCATTGGGTTGTCCTAGGTTAAATTCTATATAATTTATTTTATAAAACCTTTGTAAATGTTTAAAACTTTGCATAGGGCCTAAATAAAAACTTACCTAACAGGAGAATTGCCTACCAGATATCCAGTTGTTTATCCTGTCACAGATGCCAAGGAGTGCTTGCAGAAGTAGGTTGCCAGCTCTCAGCAGCAGCGGTGACCACGTACTCACCACCATCACGGCACTGCTCACGGCCTCCAGTGCCAACCACTAATTATAAAAACCTGTCATCAGTAGCTACTTTAACAGTGCTCTAACTTACGTATAAGCCAAACTATAAGCTAAATATGAATAATTTTTAATTTATATGAAACACAAAGCACATCTGTTGACATAAGCTTATTTTGAATTATCTCAGTTAAATAATTACTACTATATAGTTACACTAATCACGTGTTTAATGTAAACAGTAAAAATATAAGCGCAATCTATGGAAGATCTGTCATTTTAACCTTGAATAAAGCTTACTTCTACCTGTAATTATCTGGTTTCAAGCTCAACTGTTACAGCCTAGCTTCCGGTGGCCTGGTGGCTAAAGCTCCCGCTTCACACACGGAAGGCCCGGGTTCGATTCCCGGCGGGTGGAAACATTTCGACACGCTTCCTTGCACCTGTTGTCCTGACGTTCACCTAGCATCAAATAGGTATCTGGGTGTTAGTCGACTGGTGTGGGTCGCATCCTGGGGGATAAGATTGTGAGGACCCCAATGGAAATAAGTTAGACAGTCCTCGATGACACACTGACTTTCTTGGGTTATCCTGGGTGGCTAACCCTCCAGGGTTAAAAATCCGAACGAAATCTTATCTTATCTTCCCTAGTGATGCCTGATAAGTCAAGTTGTTCTGCCCGCAGGCCTGCACACCTATCACAACCTTAGCGGATCTGACGAAAAAAAATTCTGTATGCGTAAACAGTTAAAAAGCTGAAAAATAAAGTCGTGGAGCTCGAATGTTGATATCCTTCAAGGTGGGTACCATGAGGCTAGTGAATTCCTTTCATTTTTACATTCATGGGGGGAGGGGATCAGCAGCGCTAAACCCGTAGGGATAACAGTGCCTGGGGGAATGGAAAGCATTCATGCTCGATTCAAGGAACTGGAGCACAGATCCAGTTCCTTCGATCAAGAGACCTCATCAACATCAAGAGACTTTCTTTGTGCTTAACAATTTGTATTACATGTTAAACTACATTTTAATACTGCGGGAAGAAACTAAGTTTAAGTAACCTCCCTCGAGGGGTGAGCCTAGTGAAGAGTTCTTCATCCAAAAATTGAAGTAACCTTCCCATTCCTCAGATGAAACCTACTTATTTTTTATTCCCAGGAGCAGTATGGGCCTTAGGGGTTTAGCGCTTCTCTGTAATAATAATAATGACATTCTCAGTGTTACTGACACTCCTGCTTTTCAATATTATTACTTGTCCCGTATCTGTTAGTCCCTAAAGTTGTGGTAGTGAAGGTTAAGGAAACCGATCTGAGAAGAGGTATTTTTTTTCTAATTATTTTAGAACATTTTGCTTAATTTAAAACATCCGAAATTTGCGTATAGTTATCCGCCAATAACAATTTTTATTAAAAATTTTAGATACTTCGCAGTGTTGATAATTTTTACCCCACCTTAATACTTCCAGCAGGACTAAGGTAGCTAACACGTTTGTATAGCATTTTCTCCAAATAAGTGACCCACAACCGCAAGCTAACACAGGTGCCTATTTTTATTGCTAAGTGTGCATGGGTACAGTAAAACTACCCATGTGTATGTTTCATAGATTCGGTGAACGAATTCTGGATTTTTAGGTTGTGAGCTGAACGTTTTTTTTTTTTTTTTTTTTTTTTTATTCACCGGTATTCTCCCGGCCCGGGTCTTTTCCAAGTAGTGGTGACCCGGCCTTGGCTCCCTATCTGGGGAGTGTCTCGAGACTTAAGTCTCCCATGGGAGGAGGTACAAGTACCCCCTCATCTTTGGGACCAAGTGTCCCCAGGCCTAGCCACATTCCCCGCCCTCACGGGGCTCGTAGGGAGAAGCTAGGCCTCTGGTCTGCCATCTGCCCCGCCCTAAAAGGGCTCTTGGGGATGGCAGTCTTATGAGCTGCAGATGGTAGCAAGCTCAGGCTATCAGATTAAGAGCTGAACGTGTACACCAGTGAGCTATACATAAGAACGAAGAAACATTGCAGTCGGCCTGCTAGTCCATGCTAGGCAGGACTAATTCACATCCAATCATACGCACTCACGTACCCATCCAACCTACATGTAAAGCTACTCAAAATTCGTGCCTTACTGTCGTTGTTACCTGGGAGTCTGTTCTAGTCGTCTGCTACTCTTGCTAAATTTCTCCAACCTGAATCCATTGCTGCGAGTCCTGTCTTGGTTGGACATTTTCAACATGCTATTTATATCCCCTTTATTTATTCCTGCTTTCCATTTATACGCTTCAGTCATATCTCCCCTAATTATACGCCTTTCCAGAGATGCAAATACAGTGTTTTCAGCCTATCTTCGTGGGGAAAGGTTTCTAATACAAGGAATAAATTTCATGAAAATTCTATATAACCAATTTCCACTTCTCCCAGAGCCAATAACCAAGTATATCCCAGTTTAAGATGTGAGGTAGTTTAATTCTTACGGAATAGGTCTGTAAATTAGCAGTTGGCCGGGTCCCAGATCCAAGTTTCACTAAGAGCGGGACTGTCACCAAATATCTGATGGTCAGGTTTTGGTGACGTAATAAGACGACTGTAGACAAGTCAAAAATGGACAGTACTAAAAATTTTCCAACTCATCTTAGTACTAGCAGTACTGACGACCAGAGCACTGGCATAAGTTTCATCCAAATAGGTATGTTTCTATCTGCTATATACAAGGTAGCGAAGAAAACGGAGGAGCCTCCACCACTCCTTGTAGTGGAAGAGTAGTGTTTAATATAATATAATATAATATAATATAATATAATATAATATAATAATAATAATAATAATAATAATAATAATAATAATAATAGTATCTTTATTTACTACAAGTACATGTACATGGTATACATACAGCTATATAGAAAGCCCCTTGTTATACTGAACATTTCGGGCAAATTAGGTCAGTGTCCCAGGATGCGACCCACACCAGTCTACTAACACCCAGGTACCCATCGTAGTAAATATCTTTATTCACTACAAGTACATGTACAAGGTATACAGGCCTAGCTGACATCAATGACATACTACTATATAGAAAGTCGCTTGTTACGCAGAGCATTTCGGGCAAATTAGGTCAGTTTTGTCCCAGGATGCGACCCACACCTGTCGACTAACACCCAGGTACCCATTTTACTGATGGGTGAACATAAACAACCGATGTAAAGAAACACTTCCAGTGTTTCCACCCAGGAAATACAATCCTCTCTACGGGTCATCTAAAACTAAGGCCTTCAACTTAAGGCACCTAAAATGGAGGAATATAGCAAATAATATTGTTGCAGTAATAACACCAGGAGGCAGCTCTGATGAAAACTCACACTCACACGAGCTTTTAAATCTCTGCACAAAATTCAATTTAAACCAGCAAATAATAGAGCCTACTAGACTGGAGAATACACTAGACCTCATCTTCACTAACAATGATGATCTGATAAGAAATGTCACCATATCAAAAACAATATACTCAGATCACAACATAATTGAGGTTCAGACATGTATGCGTGGAGCCTCAGACCGACAAAATGAGACTAGTCACGAGGGAGCATTCACCAAATTCAACTTCAATAACAAAAACATAAAGTGGGACCAAGTAAACCAAGTCCTAACCGATATAAGCTGGGAAGATATACTAAGCAACACAGACCCAAACTTATGCCTAGAACAGATTAACTCGGTGGCACTCGATGTATGCACAAGGCTTATTCCTCTAAGAAAAAGGAGGAGTAGATGTAAAATAGAAAGAGACAGGCGCTCCCTTTACAGGCGACGGAAAAGAATAACAGAGCGGCTAAAAGAGGTCAATATATCAGAAATGCGCAGGGAGACACTGGTCAGAGAAATAGCAAGCATCGAACTTAAGCTAAAAGAATCCTTTAGGAGTCAGGAATCGCGGGAAGAACTAAAAGCCATAAATGAAATCGAAAGAAACCCAAAGTATTTCTTCTCCTATGCCAAATCAAAATCGAGAACAACGTCCAGTATTGGGCCCCTACTTAAACAAGATGGGTCCTACACAGATGACAGCAAGGAAATGAGTGAGCTACTCAAGTCCCAATATGACTCAGTTTTTAGCAAGCCGCTAACCAGACTGAGAGTCGAAGATCAAAATGAATTTTTTATGAGAGAGCCACAAAATTTGATTAACACAAGCCTATCCGATGTTATCCTGACGCCAAATGACTTCGAACAGGCGATAAATGACATGCCCATGCACTCTGCCCCAGGGCCAGACTCATGGAACTCTGTGTTCATCAAGAACTGCAAGAAGCCCCTATCACGAGCCTTTTCCATCCTATGGAGAGGGAGCATGGACACGGGGGTCGTCCCTCAGTTACTAAAAACAACAGACATAGCCCCACTCCACAAAGGGGGCAGTAAAGCAACAGCAAAGAACTACAGACCAATAGCACTAACATCCCATATCATAAAAATCTTTGAAAGGGTCCTAAGAAGCAAGATCACCACCCATCTAGAAACCCATCAGTTACACAACCCAGGGCAACATGGGTTTAGAACAGGTCGCTCCTGTCTGTCTCAACTACTGGATCACTACGACAAGGTCCTAAATGCACTAGAAGACAAAAAGAATGCAGATGTAATATATACAGACTTTGCAAAAGCCTTCGACAAGTGTGACCATGGCGTAATAGCGCACAAAATGCGCGCTAAAGGAATAACAGGAAAAGTTGGTCGATGGATCTATAATTCCCTCACTAACAGAACACAGAGAGTAGTCGTCAACAGAGTAAAGTCCGAGGCAGCTACGGTGAAAAGCTCTGTTCCACAAGGCACAGTACTAGCTCCCATCTTGTTCCTCATCCTCATATCCGACATAGACAAGGATGTCAGCCACAGCACCGTGTCTTCCTTTGCAGATGACACCCGAATCTGCATGACAGTGTCTTCCATTGCAGACACTGCAAGGCTCCAGGCGGACATCAACCAAATCTTTCAGTGGGCTGCAGAAAACAATATGAAGTTCAACGATGAGAAATTTCAATTACTCAGATATGGTAAACATGAGGAAATTAAATCTTCATCAGAGTACAAAACAAATTCTGGCCACAAAATAGAGCGAAACACCAACGTCAAAGACCTGGGAGTGATTATGTCGGAGGATCTCACCTTCAAGGACCATAACATTGTATCAATCGCATCTGCTAGAAAAATGACAGGATGGATAATGAGAACCTTCAAAACTAGGGAGGCCAAGCCCATGATGACACTCTTCAGGTCACTTGTTCTATCTAGGCTGGAATATTGCTGCACTCTAACAGCACCTTTCAAGGCAGGTGAAATTGCCGACCTAGAAAATGTACAGAGAACTTTCACGGCGCGCATAACGGAGATAAAACACCTCAATTACTGGGAGCGCTTGAGGTTTCTAAACCTGTATTCCCTGGAACGCAGGAGGGAGAGATACATGATTATATACACCTGGAAAATCCTAGAGGGACTAGTACCGAACTTGCACACGACAATCACTCACTACGAAAGCAAAAGACTGAGACTGTTCAACTGCCTCCCAGCACACATAAGGGGGATTACCAACAGACCCCTGGCAGTCTTCAAGCTGGCACTGGACAAGCACCTAAAGGCAGTTCCTGATCAGCCGGGCTGTGGCTCGTACGTTGGTTTGCGTGCAGCCAGCAGCAACAGCCTGGTTGATCAGGCGCTGATCCACCAGGAGGCCTGGTCACAGACCGGGCCGCGGGGGCGTTGACCCCCGAAACTCTCTCCAGGTAAACTCCAGTATAAGTAGCATATCAGCGCATTGCTGATGTACCTAATTTTGGCTGCCCCTGACTACCTAACAGTAAACACGGTATCTGTATGTTAGAAATTCCAGTACAGTGCACGTTGGAGGTATTAGTCTTCTGGACAAATGTATCCATGTACAGAAGCGGAATGGATCTTAAAAACCGGCCCGGGCATCCGTTACCTATCGGGCCGGCTCATTAACTGTTGAGGGTCAAAGGCGTGTTTTCACTGCTCAGCTAAGGTGCATTCCATTTTCGTTTCAGTCTTTGTGCAGCGGCTATGACTTCAGTTTTTCGTGACATTTTTTCAGTTTTTTTCCCCCCCAGCCCAGAGGCTCACTGGGCATTGCCCAAAAGTCAGTATGGCCATGTCCGCCTCTGTCTATGTACCTAATGATATTAAAAAAAAAAAATCCATACCCTCGGTGTTCTTGGATAACTTTACACTCAGATATACCAAAATGGGGATACGTTTTTTTTTTTTTACCCGTCGCACGTGTGCCCAGCTCTCTAGATCCTCTCACTGTTCTCATATCTTCACAACAAATGTTCTAAAATGCATCATCACACATATTTATAATTACACTGAACATCATTTATGTATGTTTAGACATCCATGTATGAAACTATAAGCTACATATAGAATATCAATTATAAATTTAATATGTATATATACGTAAAAGTAGGCCTATTCATAAACCTAAATGAGTTTATATGTAATTAAACGAAAACCGTTCTTATTTAACATAACTCAAATTTTCCCAGGGTAGAGAGAGAGAGAGAGAGAGAGAGAGAGAGAGAGAGAGAGAGAGAGAGAGAGAGAGAGCGAGAGAGGTAAATGAAGAAATGAGATAAGAGGAAGGCCTACCCAGTCGGTAGGGGCGAGGATATTGTGGAGTCCTGGGCAGGCTGTGAGTAGCAAGGTCAACACCTCCTTCAGGAAGGTCAGACACAGGTCTTCCTCGTCCCGTGCTGCCTCACGCAGCGACCACTTCACTGCCTGAACACAAAGAAACAACACTTAGTTTAACTTTCATATACACTTTAGCAAAACTGAATACATCAGCAATGTGTTTCTATCCTATTTTATATGATAGTTATATAATGTGAACAACATTTTGCTATGTTTCCCTGCCATGTTCCCTCACACAAGATGGGTTACATATCAGACTAAAAGACTTCAGTAGAGCAATGAGGATATCGTCAACTGTTCCATTAAAGGTTCATTAGATACGAGAGCTTCAAAGGTATCCATAGCTGGGATTTCTACTACATCTGAAGTAGCGTTTCTCAAGATAGTCTGTCCCAAACACAAGAGGAATGGAATTTGTATAAGGATATCTTCAGCATCACGAGATTTGGCCAATAAAAATCTATATACAGAAGATATCTAAACTTGCACAGACATCAATATATAACAAACGCAGATTCGTTTGTGCTTAAAAATACTTGCACTAGCCTCGCATCAACCAGTCGGAGCAACATAAAACAAACTATTACACTTGGACTAAGCAAGAGTCAGTAAATGTAGGCTGCTCCTCCGACAAAGACTAATCACAAATTATTATTATGCTGACCCACACAGTTTAATGAAAAGTCTGACATGGTTAAATAAAAACTGACATAGCATACGTAAGCTCTGACACTGCGAGTCTGCCGAATTATGAAAGGCCTGACACAGAGTAATGGTCACAGCATAATGAACAGTCTGCCACAACATAATGAACGGTCTGCATAACAGCATAATAAAAGGTAAAGAAGTCTGATACAGTGTAGTGACAGTTGTTACACAGGAAAGCCTGCCACATAATGAAAGGTCTGCCTCAGTGTAATGAAATGCCTGATACAGCGTAATGAAAGCTATGAATCATTCTTTCAGTAAAACACACTCACACAGGTAAGTCGGTTACTCCCACGAATCTATTAATGCTCGTACACACGCGTCAACATCCCCCCACTCCACATCGCAGGGATATATGTATACCTGTGTTGCAACAAGACTTTGGGTCAAATGCGTCCATGTATCAATGGTTGACAATTTAATTATAACTGATTCTTTACCATCCATAAATGCTCTTAACTCCTTGAGTATTACTTGTGGTATGTTTGTGTCAGAAGATAGACACAAGTATAGTACGATTGTGGACAGTGGAGTCCGAGTACACCTGTGGACTCTATCTCAGATCAGTCTTCAGATGCATGACAGAACTGACAAATTAGCAAAGTCATATGCCTTCAAAGAGGGAGTAGAAAACAATCTTGGACTGTCAATTAACAGTTTGAGAACAATAATACAAAAAGAACTTCATTAACTTTAGACCGAGGGAGAATACATCAGTCAGTCCACCTATCATGCAGGAGCCACGTCTGTGGTGCATCCAGCGAAATAAGCAGACTCTTGGATGTCATTACTGCCAGGCTCCAGCTGGTTTACCAGTATCTCTGGGAGGTTAAATCACCGCTACCAAATGATGTAGACCAAACGAAGTGTAAAGTTTGCGAGATAGGCAATTGTCACACCTTGCGTCATTATGTGCTGGAATGTGATAAAATTAATGAATTCAGAGACAACTCACTCAGAAATGTTAAAAGTATTTTATCCAGTGACATAATACTAACCATTCTGGAAAAATACCTAGTCTTTGCCCACTGTAAACAACGCATAACCATATTTATTTTTTTTTACAAGCGCACCTTGCTAAAATGTAAGGTAAAATTTTTGTGGCTTAATTAATGTCTGCATAAATAACTCAATACGATTGTAACCAAATATAAACACCAAATATAGCCACTGTAGCTTGGTTAGCTATGAAAATTTTGCGGCCCAGTCCCTGGATCGATTATATTGTGCCTCTCATCTTTTGACTACAGCCCACGGGATGGGTATGAGGTGCATAATACAGTTATTAAACTAACTACCGGTTTGTATATATTGACAATTTACTTTCATATTTTAGGGATTCGAGTATTCTTCATGTTACTGAGGAGGCCTTAATAACGTGGAGTCGATAACTTTAAGCCTAAAAATGTAAGAAAACACAAGATGGTCCAGTCATATCACACTGGTTGATCAAGGCTTTTTATGCTGGGCCTATGTGCTCAGCTCAGTCCCTGAATACACAACTAGGTGAGCACAGGCAGACAGACGAACACACTCACGAACGCATGCACGCAAACACACACACACACACACACACACACACACACACACACACACACACACACACACACACACACACACACACAGGAGAAGATTATCAGGAGGAGAGTGGTGGAGCACCTGGAACGGAACAGGAGTATAAATGCCAACCAGCACGGATTCACGGAAGGCAAATCCTGTGTCACAAACCTTCTGGAGTTTTATGATAAAATAACAGAAGTAAGACAAGAGAGAGAGGGGTGGGTTGATTGCATCTTCTTGGACTGCAAGAAGGCCTTTGACACAGTTCCTCACAAGAGATTAGTGCAGAAGCTAGAGCATCAGGCGCATATAACAGGAAGGGCACTGCAATGGATCAGAGAATACCTGACAGGGAGGCAACAACGAGTCATGGTACGTAATGATGTATCACAGTGGGCACCTGTGACGAGCGGGGTCCCACAGGGGTCGGTCCAAGGACCAGTGCTATTTTTGGTATATGTGAACGACATGACGGAAGGGTTAGACTCAGAAGTGTCCCTGTTTGCAGATGATGTGAAGTTAATGAGGAGAATTAAATCTGATGAGGACCAGGCAGGACTTCAAAGAGACCTGGACAGACTGGACACCTGGTCCAGCAAATGGCTTCTCGAATTTAATCCTGCCAAATGCAAAGTCATGAAGATGGGAGAGGGGCACAGAAGACCACAGACAGAGTATAGGCTAGGTGGCCAAAGACTGCAAACCTCACTCAAGGAGAAAGATCTTGGGGTGAGTATAACACCGAGCATGTCTCCGGAAGCACACATCAATCAGATAACTGCTGCAGCATATGGGCGCCTGGCAAACCTGAGAACAGCATTCCGATACCTTAGTAAGGAATCATTCAAGACACTGTACACCGTGTATGTCAGGCCCATACTGGAGTATGCAGCACCTGTTTGGAACCCGCACTTGATAAAGCACGTCAAGAAACTAGAGAAAGTGCAAAGGTTTGCGACAAGGTTAGTTCCAGAGCTAAGGGGAATGTCCTATGAGGAAAGATTAAGGGAAATCGGCCTGACCACACTGGATGACGCTACATTTCAGCATCAGGGCAAATATCTGCCTCGTTGTGCTCCCGGCTTTCTGGTGTTTTCACGGTCGCTCTTACGTGCTAGAACTTTAATTTGTGTCATCAATCCTATACGATACATCCCTCTAGCGCCTGGAACCAATCTTGGGCGGAAAACATTATATACTGAGTCAAAAAAGGAGAATTAGTGTGCATTACCTAGCAGAGTTTACTGCCAGAGGGGAATCATAGGCCTGTTTCCCGTGTGAAAAAAAAAATAATAATAATTGAACGTTGTGTCAGAGGAAAGAAAGTCTCCCTGAAAGCATTGAGTATACATAGTGTATAGTGTATACTACAGTGGCTCCCTAGTATATTGATGATAAAGGCTAAAGTGTCATTTGAAAACAGGTGAATTTGTAAATGAAGTGATAAGCCTATAGAGGCAGGTGCCAGAAGTCGCCAGAAACTTACCACAGGTCAGCTGTTTTTAATAATCTTCCTGGCCTGCTAGTGTACTCGCATATAATCTAGTGATACCAGTGAATAGCAGAATACAGTGTTGTAGTAGCAACTAACCAGTATTATAATGGTACTTAGTGGAGTGGAGTGACTTTCATTAGTTTCTTTTTCTTGAAATACCAGACGTTACTGTGAATTTCATATAACCTGTAGTTACCAGCGGTCGCAATATACACAACGAGAAGCAATTATTACTACAGAAAAAGCGTCCTTCCTCCAAAATTTGCACCAGTCAACTATAGTGATAATATAGCATTTATTGTGGTGGAGACGGAAAAACAAAAATAGAAAAGCCAGATACAGCGATTGATAAACAAAGAGGTCGACTGTACGTCATTGTAGGAGCTGCCAGATATCACCGGCTCTTCAACACGCAAGTTATACTTTTGTATCAGTCAAATCACATATTACTCGGGTAGATAATTTCCAGTAGATCCTTCATGTGTTAGCTCAAATCACCGACCAGTATGTTTTAAATAAGTGACCCACTGATCAGAGCAGATCGACTGGTCCGAACCCTTGACTGGTCCGAACCCTTGACTGGTCCGAACCCGGGACTGGTTTCAAACAGTTTCGTTGGACAATAAAGCAGACTGTAAACGGATGGGTTTGTAGGCGCCCTTATAAACACAAACATTAAAAATCAGGAACGTGACGGTAAGCTGTCCAATATACAAAAAGAGTTAGAAACAGAAATACAAATAGCTAGAGCTTCATTTAAGGTTATTAATATAATATTCAAGAGGTTGCTAGTAGACTTGCAGTAAATCAACCATTCAAATCATTATGAAGCTGTGTGTAGTCTGTGGTCAGTCAAACAAACGGGCTACCACATGGATAAATTGTCATTTTTGTGGAAATTGGTGTCACGCTCCTTGTGCAGATATCCCAGAACTAGCTACAAGCAGTATTAAAACAGAGAAGTGTTTTTGGGTATGCCCAAATGAGGAAAATCTGTGGACTAAAATCACAAGGGTATTAAAAGAGGATAACATCAAAGCTGCTTTCATAGAAAACCTGGAAGCTTTCTACAACAGATGGGAACATAAAAAGTCCGGGCTGAATGGTACTGCCCTTGATACTGGCCATGTAGTCACAAACTGTAAGGCTGGAGGTGATGTCCTGGTAGTCAGTAAATGTAGGGCTGATAGTGCTGTCCTGGGAGACAGTAATGGTGAAGCTGGAGGTGCTGTCCTGGGAGACAGTAATGGTGAAGCTGGAGATACTGTCCTGGGAGACAGTAATGGTGAAGCTGGAGGTGCTGTCCTGGGAGACAGTAATGGTGAAGCTGGAGATACTGTCCTGGTAGACAGTAATGGTGAAGCTAGAGATTTTGTCCAGGTAGTCGGGAATTATACGCAGGAAGGAATACATATAAATGACCTCATAGAGGACAGGAGCCATAGTAGGGAAACAAGTGTAGTCAAAGATAAGATAAAACCAATATTGCAAACCAGAAATACCGCAGGAAATAGCAAACAAGAGGACTCCAATAGCAATAGTGAGGATAAATTACCAAAAACAACTGGTGGGAGCTCCATTGTTGGTGCTAAGGAGGATAGGAATAAAACAGGGAAACATGCACCAACAGGGAATACAGTCACAGAAACCCAAGGCAAACGGAAACCAAGCCTGTGCACATACTATGCACTTGGTATCTGCTGGCATGGGAAATCTGGAAAAACAGATGGGACATGCAACTATGACCACCCTAGAAAATGTCATGCCCATATGACAACAGGAAAATGCAAACTCCCTTCCTGTAAGCTTTTTCACCCTGAAATGTGTACCTCTTCAGTACAGGAAAGACTGTGCTATAACTTAAATTGCCAGGCATACCATCTAAAGGGGACAAAAAGATACAAAACATCCAGGCCATGGGAAAACCTGGGTAGCCACAGCCACTCAAGAGGGAGAGGTTTTTTAGTGCCAGGAAGGAAAAAAAACTGGCAGGAAATGGCAGAAATCGTACACCAAATCCAGTCATTCCTGGAGTGGAACCACAGTCGATGGCCTCCACTCCAAACCAACAGATACAGATACTAATGCCGGAAAAAAAATCCCCCCCCAGTACCAACAATACCACCAGTCCGATAACATTCTTCTTTGCAAATATACAGGGTCTAAAGCCAGCAATAAACAACAAAATACCTTTCATCCGTGGACTGCTTGCAGAGGCAAAGGCAATGTTCGCGGCTTTCACTGAGACCCACATAAAGGATCACTTGGACAACGAAATATGGATCCCAGGTTACAACCTATACAGATGTGACAGAGTGAACAGGCAAAAGGGGGGGGTTGGCCTGTACATTGCAGAGTCACTTGTTTGCACAGAACTGCTTAATGCCTCAAATGACGTAGTGGAAGTTTTAGCAGTAAAGGTCGAGAACCAAAACCTAGTCATTGTGGTAGTCTACAAGCCTCCGGATGCAACATCCCAGCAATTCCAGGAACAGCTGTTAAAAATTGACCACTGTCTGGAAAATCTTCCAGCTCCTGCACCCAACATCTTGCTCCTGGGGGATTTCAACTTAAGGCACCTAAAATGGAGGAATATAGCAAATAATATTGTTGCAGTAATAACACCAGGAGGCAGCTCTGATGAAAACTCACACTCACACGAGCTTTTAAATCTCTGCACAAAATTCAATTTAAACCAGCAAATAATAGAGCCTACTAGACTGGAGAATACACTAGACCTCATCTTCACTAACAATGATGATCTGATAAGAAATGTCACCATATCAAAAACAATATACTCAGATCACAACATAATTGAGGTTCAGACATGTATGCGTGGAGCCTCAGACCGACAAAATGAGACTAGTCACGAGGGAGCATTCACCAAATACAACTTCAATAACAAAAACATAAAGTGGGACCAAGTAAACCAAGTCCTAACCGATATAAGCTGGGAAGATATACTAAGCAACACAGACCCAAACTTATGCCTAGAACAGATTAACTCGGTGGCACTCGATGTATGCACAAGGCTTATTCCTCTAAGAAAAAGGAGGAGTAGATGTAAAATAGAAAGAGACAGGCGCTCCCTTTACAGGCGACGGAAAAGAATAACAGAGCGGCTAAAAGAGGTCAATATATCAGAAATGCGCAGGGAGACACTGGTCAGAGAAATAGCAAGCATCGAACTTAAGCTAAAAGAATCCTTTAGGAGTCAGGAATCGCGGGAAGAACTAAAAGCCATAAATGAAATCGAAAGAAACCCAAAGTATTTCTTCTCCTATGCCAAATCAAAATCGAGAACAACGTCCAGTATTGGGCCCCTACTTAAACAAGATGGGTCCTACACAGATGACAGCAAGGAAATGAGTGAGCTACTCAAGTCCCAATATGACTCAGTTTTTAGCAAGCCGCTAACCAGACTGAGAGTCGAAGATCAAAATGAATTTTTTATGAGAGAGCCACAAAATTTGATTAACACAAGCCTATCCGATGTTATCCTGACGCCAAATGACTTCGAACAGGCGATAAATGACATGCCCATGCACTCTGCCCCAGGGCCAGACTCATGGAACTCTGTGTTCATCAAGAACTGCAAGAAGCCCCTATCACGAGCCTTTTCCATCCTATGGAGAGGGAGCATGGACACGGGGGTCGTCCCTCAGTTACTAAAAACAACAGACATAGCCCCACTCCACAAAGGGGGCAGTAAAGCAACAGCAAAGAACTACAGACCAATAGCACTAACATCCCATATCATAAAAATCTTTGAAAGGGTCCTAAGAAGCAAGATCACCACCCATCTAGAAACCCATCAGTTACACAACCCAGGGCAACATGGGTTTAGAACAGGTCGCTCCTGTCTGTCTCAACTACTGGATCACTACGACAAGGTCCTAAATGCACTAGAAGACAAAAAGAATGCAGATGTAATATATACAGACTTTGCAAAAGCCTTCGACAAGTGTGACCATGGCGTAATAGCGCACAAAATGCGCGCTAAAGGAATAACAGGAAAAGTTGGTCGATGGATCTATAATTTCCTCACTAACAGAACACAGAGAGTAGTCGTCAACAGAGTAAAGTCCGAGGCAGCTACGGTGAAAAGCTCTGTTCCACAAGGCACAGTACTAGCTCCCATCTTGTTCCTCATCCTCATATCCGACATAGACAAGGATGTCAGCCACAGCACCGTGTCTTCCTTTGCAGATGACACCCGAATCTGCATGACAGTGTCTTCCATTGCAGACACTGCAAGGCTCCAGGCGGACATCAACCAAATCTTTCAGTGGGCTGCAGAAAACAATATGAAGTTCAACGATGAGAAATTTCAATTACTCAGATATGGTAAACATGAGGAAATTAAATCTTCATCAGAGTACAAAACAAATTCTGGCCACAAAATAGAGCGAAACACCAACGTCAAAGACCTGGGAGTGATTATGTCGGAGGATCTCACCTTCAAGGACCATAACATTGTATCAATCGCATCTGCTAGAAAAATGACAGGATGGATAATGAGAACCTTCAAAACTAGGGAGGCCAAGCCCATGATGACACTCTTCAGGTCACTTGTTCTATCTAGGCTGGAATATTGCTGCACTCTAACAGCACCTTTCAAGGCAGGTGAAATTGCCGACCTAGAAAATGTACAGAGAACTTTCACGGCGCGCATAACGGAGATAAAACACCTCAATTACTGGGAGCGCTTGAGGTTTCTAAACCTGTATTCCCTGGAACGCAGGAGGGAGAGATACATGATTATATACACCTGGAAAATCCTAGAGGGACTAGTACCGAACTTGCACACGAAAATCACTCACTACGAAAGCAAAAGACTTGGCAGACGATGCACCATCCCCCCAATGAAAAGCAGGGGTGTCACTAGCACGTTAAGAGACCATACAATAAGTGTCAGGGGACCGAGACTGTTCAACTGCCTCCCAGCACACATAAGGGGGATTACCAACAGACCCCTGGCAGTCTTCAAGCTGGCACTGGACAAGCACCTAAAGGCAGTTCCTGATCAGCCGGGCTGTGGCTCGTACGTTGGTTTGCGTGCAGCCAGCAGCAACAGCCTGGTTGATCAGGCGCTGATCCACCAGGAGGCCTGGTCACAGACCGGGCCGCGGGGGCGTTGACCCCCGAAACTCTCTCCAGGTAAACTCCAGGTAAACACTGGAGGACAGGAGGGTCAGGGGAGACATGATAACGACATATAAAATACTGCGTGGAATAGACAAGGTGGACAAAGACAGGATGTTCCAGGGAGGGGACACAGAAACAAGAGGCCACAATTGGAAGTTGAAGACACAAATGAGTCAGAGAGATAGTAGGAAGTATTTCTTCAGTCATAGAGTTGTAAGGCAGTGGAATAGCCTAGAAAATGACGTAGTGGAGGCAGGAACCACACACAGTTTTAAGACGAGGTTTGATAAAGCTCATGGAGCGGGGAGAGAGAGGGCCTAGTAGCAACCGGTGAAGAGGCGGGGCCAGGAGCTAGGACTCGACCCCTGCAACCACAAATAGGTGAGTACAAATAGGTGAGTACAGGTACTCGGTAGTACAGCTGAAAATTACACACATGAGTCACAGGGATATCAGTAAATCAGTATTTCTTCAGTCTTATGTGGTCGAAAGGTGGAATGACCTCAGCGAAGTGGTGGAGGCTGACTTCTTACAGTTAGTTTTAAGAAACAGTATCTTTCACTCCACAGCAGGATTCGAACCTTCACATCCTGCGAAAGCACTGTATACTCTGATACTAAGTGTGCAGGTTCGAATCCTCCTGTGGAGTGAGAGATAATGTTTGTTAAAAGTTCGCTCCTTTTGTGAACTGTTAAGCATAGTTTTAAGAATATATACGATAGGGCCCACGAGGCTAGGAGAGCGTCTGAGAAACGGCCAGTTGAAAGGCAGAGCCAGGAGCTAAGACGCGACCCGTGCAACCACATATAGGTAAGTATACATACATACATACACACACACACACACACACACAAACTTTTCTGTGAATATAATAATAATAAAACGCTAAAGTGTAAGGGAGATTCCGAAGACTTGTGGTGGTGATTTCGTGTTGGAGAGGGAGATACCGAGGGCTTGTGGTGTTCATTCATCAGTTATATATTCTTAAGATCTTACTTGGATAATTGGGTTTAATCGACTGCACGAGGGTCAATAAGGTTGTATGCAACCTATTCACCAATCAAGGATACTTTAATCTCTTAAAAATGAATTACAGAAGCTCCTAGGAAATTGTCGAAAAGTTCAACTGCTTCAAATGTAAAAAAAAAAAAAAAAAAAAAAAAAAAAAAAAAAAAAAAAAAAAAAAAAAAAAAAAAAAGAGTAAAATGTGGATACAAAGAACAAATAATTCTATATAGAAGAACCTCAGTGGTGCTCCCTCCCCAGTGATGTACCCATCACCAGCAATAATGTTCAAGGGTGGCTTGATACATTGCCTACATGCGCAGGTGCTACTGCCATTCAATGAAGTGTTGAGTCTTGATCCTCCTTCAAATGTATGTGTATATATATATATATATATATATATATATATATATATATATATATATATATATATATATATATATATATATATATATATATATATATATATAAGTAGTGATGATTTCTACAGAGCGGTCCATGCGGCAGAGTGGCTTCCTCCCAAAAGGCCTTCTACAGAGCGGTCTCCTTTTCACACCTATATGCTAATGACCTTTTTCACACCTATATGCTAATGACCTTTTTCACACCTATATGCTAATGACCTTAACCCCACCCATGACCCCACCCACGACCCCCACCCACGCCCCCCACCCACGACCCCCCACCCATGACCCCCACCCGCGCCCCTGTGCCCCCCCCACCCCCCCCCACCCGCCGCTCCCTCGTGCCCGCCCGTGCTCCTCACGCCCGGCCGTCACGCCCGACCGCACCTTCTGCTGCACCTTCTGCAGCATCATCCGGATCGCCCCTGCGCCCCGAATTTTTTTCCGATTTTTTTCAAATTTTTTTTTAATTTCATTTTCTTATGATCTCCATCTCCTCGGATCAAATTTTTGAGGTTCCCCCTCCCACTTTCACCCCCATCCCAATTTTTTTCGAATTTCATTTTCTCATGATCTCCTCGGATCAAGTTTTTTGAGGTTCCCCCCTCCCACTTTCACCCACCGTCCCAATTTTTTCTCGATAAAACATTCTTATGATCTCCTCGGATCAAGTTTTTTGGATTCCCCCCTCTGGGGGTAAGCATTCAAAATGGACTCCCACTTGCATCCCAATTTTTTTTTCTCGATAATACAAAGACTCCAATTCCTTGGATCAAGGTTTTCTCGATAATACCAAGTCTCCATCTCCTCGGATCAAGTTTTTTGGATTCCCCCTTTGGGTATAAGCATTCAAAATGAACTCCCACTTGCATCCCAATTTTTTTTCTCGATAATACAAAGACTCCAATTCCTCGGATCAAATTTTTCTCGAAATCAAAGTCTCCATCTCCTTGGATCAAGTTTTTCTCGATAATACAAAGTCTCCAATTCCTCGGATCAATTTTTTCTCGAAATCAAAGACTCCATCCCCTTGGATCAAGTTTTTTTTCTCGAAATCAAAGTCTCCATCTCCTTGGATCAAGTTTTTTCTCGATAATACAAAGTCTCCAATTCCTCGGATCAATTTTTTCTCGAAATCAAAGACTCCATCTCCTTGGATCAAGTTTTTTTCTCGATAATACCAAGACTCCATCTCCTCGAATCAAGTTTTTGGATTCCCCCCTCTCAGGGTAAGCACTCTCTCTTACTACAGGTCTAAACAAGTGTGACGTCACCCACACCTGTGTTTACTCGGCGGTCAGTGACGTCAAGTGATCACCTCACACATACAGGCTGAATCTTGTCGACTTCCCCCTATGTCAGTGACGTCACGCGATGACCCCCCCACACACAGGCTGAATCTTGTCGACTTCTCCCTACACATTTTTCACTCTTAACCCAGGATAATTCAAATAATTTCACATTTTTTTCGTTAATACCCACAACAATCCACAATTTCTTTACAAAATACAACACAAGTCTAGACATTTTTCTCGTTTTAACTATTTCATCTCAGGTCACTCCCCACGAAGTAACCTTCTCTCTCTCCTCCTCCCCACCCTCCCGAACCCTCACACTCCAACCAACACCTCACAATTTTCACTCATAACCCCCAATTTTTCTCGTTTTAACTATTTCATCAGAAAGTCACCACAACACTTATAACCACTTTTCGATAAATTCACTAGTCACAATTTTACATATTACGAAGTTAATACGCACACACACCTCACTTTACTTTGAACACCTTCAAAAACACCTTTGAATAACCTCAAAACACCATTTGAGTACTCCCAAATACACCACTGAATACTACTAAAACACCACTGAATACACTCAAAACACCACCAAAATCACCATAAACTAAGATCAACACCCACATCCCACAACACCCACAACCCACAACACCCACATCCCACATCACCCACAACCCACATCACCAACAACCCACAAATTTTTCTCGTTTTAACTAATTTCATCACAAAGTCACAACAACAACAACCCACAACTTATAATCACTTTACAACAGCTCTAGTTCGACAACAACACCCACAACACCCACATCCCACAATTTTTTCTCGTTTTAACTAATTTCATCAGAAAAAGTCACATCAACAACCCACAACTTATAACCACTTTTCAGCATCTCTAGTTCGACAACAGCACCCACAACCCACAAGATAAGATAAGATTTCGTTCGGATTTTTAACCCCGGAGGGTTAGCCACCCAGGATAACCCAAGAAAGTCAGTGCGTCATCGAGGACTGTCTGACTTATTTGCATTGGGGTCCTTAATCTTGTCCCCCAGGATGCGACCCACACCAGTCGACTAACACCCAGGTACCTATTTGCTGCTAGGTGAACAGGACAACAGGTGTAAGGAAACGTGTCGAAATGTTTCCACCCGCCGGGAATCGAACCCGGGCCCTCCGTGTGTGAAGCGGGAGCTTGAGCCACCAGGCCACCGGGCCACCCACATCCCACAACACCCACATCCCACATCACCCACACCCCCACAACTACCCACAACTTATAACCACTTTTTTTCGGTATCTCTAGAATGAAAAGAAGTTGGATGTCCTGGCCCTAAGCAAAACAAAGCTGAAGGGGGTAGGGGAGTTTCAGTGGGGAGAAATAAATGGGATTAAATCTGGAGTATCTGAGAGAGTTAGAGCAAAGGAAGGGGTAGCAGTAATGTTGAATGATCAGTTATGGAAGGAGAAAAGAGAATATGAATGTGTAAATTCAAGAATTATGTGGATTAAAGTAAAGGTTGGATGCGAGAAGTGGGTCATAATAAGCGTGTATGCACCTGGAGAAGAGAGGAATGCAGAGGAGAGAGAGAGAGATTTTGGGAGATGTTAAGTGAATGTATAGGAGCCTTTGAAAAAAGTGAGAGAGTAATTGTGGTAGGGGACCTGAATGCTAAAGTAGGAGAAACTTTTAGAGAGGGTGTGGTAGATAAGTTTGGGGTGCCAGGTGTAAATGATAATGGGAGCCCTTTGATTGAACTTTGTACAGAAAGGGGTTTAGTTATAGGTAATACATATTTTAAGAAAAAGAGGATAAATAAGTATACAAGATATGATGTAGGGCAAAATGACAGTAGTTTGTTGGATTATGTATTGGTAGATAAAAGACTGTTGAGTAGACTTCAGGATGTACATGTTTATAGAGGGGCCACAGATATATCAGATCACTTTCTAGTTGTAGCTACACTGAGAGTAAAAGGTAGACGGGATACAAGAAGAATAGAAGCATCAGGGAAGAGAGAGGTGAAGGTTTATAAACTAAAAGAGGAGGCAGTTAGGGTAAGATATAAACAGCTATTGGAGGATAGATGGGCTAATGAGAGCATAGGCAATGGGGTCGAAGAGGTATGGGGTAGGTTTAAAAATGTAGTGTTAGAGTGTTCAGCAGAAGTTTGTGGATACAGGAAAGTGGGTGCGGGAGGGAAGAGGAGCGATTGGTGGAATGATGATGTAAAGAGAGTAGTAAAGGAGAAAAAGTTAGCATATGAGAAGTTTTTACAAAGTAGAAGTGATGCAAGGAGGGAAGAGTATATGGAGAAAAAGAGAGAGGTTAAGAGAGTGGTGAAGCAATGTAAAAAGAGAGCAAATGAGAGAGTGGGTGAGATGTTATCAACAAATTTTGTTGAAAATAAGAAAAAGTTTTGGAGTGAGATTAACAAGTTAAGAAAGCCTACAGAACAAATGGATTTGTCAGTTAAAAATAGGAGAGGAGAGTTATTAAAGGGAGAGTTAGAAGATGGAGGGACTATTTTGAGGAATTGTTAAATGTTGATGAAGATAGGGAAGCTGTGATTTCGTGTATAGGGCAAGGAGGAATAACATCTTGTAGGAGTGAGGAAGAGCCAGTTGTAAGTGTGGGGGAAGTTCGTGAGGCAGTAGGTAAAATGAAAGGGGGTAAGGCAGCCGGGATTGATGGGATAAAGATAGAAATGTTAAAAGCAGGTGGGGATATAGTTTTGGAGTGGTTGGTGCAATTATTTAATAAATGTATGGAAGAGGGTAAGGTACCTAGGGATTGGCAGAGAGCATGAATAGTTCCTTTGTATAAAGGCAAAGGGGATAAAAAAGAGTGCAAAAATTATAGGGGGATAAGTCTGTTGAGTATACCTGGTAAAGTGTATGGTAGAGTTATTATTGAAAGAATTAAGAGTAAGACGGAGAATAGGATAGCAGATGAACAAGGAGGCTTTAGGAAAGGTAGGGGGTGTGTGGACCAGGTGTTTACAGTGAAACATATAAGTGAACAGTACATATTTAGATAAGGCTAAAGAGGTCTTTGTGGCATTTATGGATTTGGAAAAGGCGTATGACAGGGTGGATAGGGGGGCAATGTGGCAGATGTTGCAGGTGTATGGTGTAGGAGGTAGGTTACTGAAAGCAGTGAAGAGTTTTTACGAGGATAGTGAGGCTCAAGTTAGAGTATGTAGGAAAGAGGGAAATTATTTCCCAGTAAAAGTAGGCCTTAGACAAGGATGTGTGATATCACCGTGGTTGTTTAATATATTTATAAATCGGGTTGTAAGAGAAGTAAATGCGAGGGTCTTGGCAAGAGGCGTGGAGTTAAAAGATTAAGAATCACACACAAAGTGGGAGTTGTCACAGCTGCTCTTTGCTGATGACACTGTGCTCTTGGGAGATTCTGAAGAGAAGTTGCAGAGATTGGTGGATGAATTTGGTAGGGTGTGCAAAAGAAGAAAATTAAAGGTGAATACAGGAAAGAGTAAGGTTATGAGGGATAACAAAAAGATTAGGTGATGAAAGATTGGATATCAGATTGGAGGGAGAGAGTATGGAAGAGGTGAATGTATTCAGATATTTGGGAGTGGACGTGTCAGCGGATGGGTCTATGAAAGATGAGGTGAATCATAGAATTGATGAGGGGAAAAGGGTGAGTGGTGCACTTAGGAGTCTGTGGAGACAAAGAACTTTGTCCTTGGAGGCAAAGAGGGGAATGTATGAGAGTATAGTTTTACCAACGCTCTTATATGGGTGTGAAGCATGGGTGATGAATGTTGCAGCATGGAGAAGGCTGGAGGCAGTGGAGATGTCATGTCTGAGAGCAATGTGTGGTGTGAATATAATGCAGAGAATTCGTAGTTTGGAAGTTAGGAGGAGGTGCGGGATTACCAAAACTGTTGTCCAGAGGGCTGAGGAAGGGTTGTTGAGGTGGTTCGGACATGTAGAGAGAATGGAGCGAAACAGAATGACTTCAAGAGTGTATCAGTCTGTAGTGGAAGGAAGGCAGGGTAGGGGTCGGCCTAGGAAAGGTTGGAGGGAGGGGGTAAAGGAGGTTTTGTGTGCGAGAGGCTTGGACTTCCAGCAGGCATGCGTGAGCGTGTTTGATAGGAGTGAATGGAGACAAATGGTTTTTAATACTTGACGTGCTGTTGGAGTGTGAGCAAAGTAACATTTATGAAGGGGTTCAGTGAAACCGGCAGGCCGGACTTGAGTCCTGGAGATGGGAAGTACAGTGCCTGCACTCTGAAGGAGGGGTGTTAATGTTGCAGTTTAAAAACTGTAGTGTAAAGCACCCTTCTGGCAAGACAGTGATGGAGTGAATGATGGTGAAAGTGTTTCTTTTTCAGGCCACCCTGCCTTGGTGGGAATCGGCCAGTGTGATAATATATATATATATATATATATATATATATATATATATATATATATATATATATATATATATATATATATATATATATATATATATATATATATGAGTACAAGTCATCTATGCTGAGTGTCATGGACCGGGCTGTGGGGGCTTTGACCCACAAAACACCCTCCAGGTATAACTGACTCATCGCTCAAGTAAACAACAGATATAGAATGTGATAAAATGGTTTGAAAACCGACAAGTTGAAGATTGAAACACTAATGCAACATATGGGAATCTTTATTAAGGAAACGTTTCGCCTGAAACTCCATTTCTTCTTACCCCTCTCTGCTTTGTACTGGACTGAAGCTACTGTGTGGCGAAACGTTCCCTTAATAGATTGCTAAATGTTGCATTAGTGCCTCAATCTTCAACAGATAGAATGATGACGGATAGATTGATTGGCGTCATTCTTGCTCTGTCTAAAGTCTATAAGTTGCTGTGAACATAAATTGTGTAAACAAGGCGTCATGTGGGCTTAAACCCATGTTAACCCTTAAAAAGGCAAAGGTTTTTAACACGTTTCCCCACTAAGTTAGTGATTCAATAAATAAAACGCTCATCATAACTCATTCTGTCTTTCCAAAAATGTGCAGACATCACAATTAAAAGTGCACTTAACCGCAACATCCCCGACTGTACTTCCCAACCCTAGAACTGAAGCACCGATAAACAATACTAGAAAATATTAAGTACCGATAATCGATTTCCTCGAATGCTTCCGTGAATGTTAATCTCTAAAACTACTTGTTTTACTTATTTTTTTTTTTGGGGGGGGGGAAGGACGACCAAACCTCATTTACCTTGATAATGTTATAGCACTTGTTCCAGCTGTAGTGTGTTCCCTGGGAAACAGCTGTCAGTCCTGATTCCACCTCTTCCGTGAGCTCTCGCAGCAACACCTTGAACTCCCTCACCTGGTCCCTGGTTGTCTCCTCGTCCTCCCTGCCTCCTTCCACGCACGAATCACCACCACCTGTCTCATTCCTATCAGGACAACCACCAGAAGAGTCTTCAGTCTCGTTGTAGCCATCTGCGGTGCGTTTTTTCCTCGTGGTATTTGCATTCCCGACTTCCGGCCTACGAGTCGTCATATAGGTGTCATCGGCGACTCTTTCCTCGTTGTGCTGGCAGCCATTAACAGCATCTGTGCTCTTTTGGTAGTCGTACGAAGCACTTGTGTTTGTGTTCAAGTCACAGTCAACTGCTGAGTCATTGGCTGTTATGGCATTATTACTTTCTGCTTCCTTCCTGCTGACAAAGTCATCATCGTCAGTGTCTCCGTTCCTTCCGAAGGCCACTGAGTTATATTTATTTCTAGTGCTTCTTCTGTTGGGGCTGCCGTCGTTGTTGCTGTGTCTGCAACTTACGTCTCGGCCTTTAAGATGATCACCAAGTGTCCCAGAGGAGGCGATCAAGGCATTAGGAAAGTGTGTGTTTGTACGAGATCTACATACAGGCAAAGATACATTAAGAATGTCTACATTTGATGAACAACTTTTGAAATTTCCGTTACTTATCATATACTGATTTGAAGCACTATGCTCTGTTGTTGGATTCTGGCACGTCGATTCAAGAGACACCACGCGAGTCTCCTTTGAAGTTCTTGGGTTTAAAGGCACTGCTTCCATTGTTTTACCTTTATCGCTTTTGTCCTTTGTGCTACACACACCAAGTATTTTAGATTGCGAGTGGAAATTTTGTTTCGCAGGCGGCATGGGGATAAAAATGTTCTTCTGAACGCCACCAGGTCCTTGAATTTTTACTTTACACAAAATGGTATTAAGGAATTGCGTCTTCCTGGTAGAATCAGTTCCTGGTAAAGGGTTAACTTGACGAACGCCCGACGTAGGGTGTAGGGCGTCCATGCTAGGGGCTAGGTTTTTCACACACTCAGCGTCTACCATACCATCCTGGGAGCAGGTCAACTCCTCCAACGGCCTCACGGATATACGAAGGGACTGCATGCTGGCTACGGAGTTACTCTTGGTGCAGCCACCTTCTTGGGTGCTTGTGATTGTCGGAGGTTCTGGGACTCTACTGGTGTCTCCACTCACATCAATATTTGAATTCACTACAAAATCTGGAGACAAAAATATATGTAAATGGACAAACAGAAAGAGACATAAACATAGATTGGTAGATATACATTAATTAGTTGCTAAAAACTGAAATATCGGTAGATAAGTACAAAACTGAATTGGGAGGGACTGAAACTTCCCGATACAATGGACTGTACGTGCTGTCCTGAGCATCCCATGCCCGTGCAACCACGGCTGAGGAGACCAAGAGCTGTTCCATATTCTTGTCGTGCATGGCGACCCTTCAAGATGGGAGGTTCAGTGTTGACCCCCCCTCCCGAATCAACACTACCCCTCCTGCACACATGAACAGGTACTCCGGAAAGAATCCTGACCACCACCCTCCATCCATCTTACCATGTGTGTCTCGCATAATGCAACTCTAGTGCGGTACATTCACTTATATTTAAGGAAGGCGCCGTGATGCTGTTGAAGGGCTCTTGATCCAGAGAATTAGAGTTACCCTCCTTTCCCTGGATCAAACCTGATTATCTCCCAGGCTAAGGTTACCGACTATTGCTCGGCGAAAATTAGGTATTGGGCTACATTTTACGATATATACAACCTATGTACACCCCGGATTAAGAATTTCTATAAATAATGGACGACATCGGCCGGGTAGTATCGTAAACTATTTGTGGAAAATTGCATTTATCTGAATGTAACTAATTATGTACATAACAGTAAATGATAACAAAGATAATTATTATTTATCAATGTTACATAGACAAGTAGGAATTTGGGACACCTAGGTCGCAAAAAATGTCCCCCTTCGATACCTACCACTGTCATAACCACAAGTTGCTCTGGACCTATTAATTAAATGAAATATACATACACCAGGAATACTGGTAAATATATAAATTTGTGGACTGTATATTAAAAATAATAAATGGTTATATATATACACAATTACATAACAGAAGGAAAATATATCTTAATATCACTCACCAATTTGACTGGAGATTAATGTGTATTGTACCCAGAAAACCTCAGTCTAAATTTATGAAATTACTGGCCAGAATTAAACATAAACAGACTTATCTGAGGTTCCTGGAGCTGTCTTGTCCAGTCGCCTGATACTCAAATTATGCAGGAATGCACATCCAACAATTTCGCCTCCTATTTGAGAGGTGTCAGCCCAATTTTAACCTCTAGAGCACGAAAAATTCTTCCCATTCACTCTAACGTTCTGTTCAATTCAAAACCAAGATGGCGACTCTCGTCTGCGCAGACGCAGGCTTTCCGTTTTCTATGACATAAATATTATTAAATACAGTATGGCCATCTATTTACATATAAATACTGAATTTCTGGAAAATATACACAGTATTTTCCACACTATTACCATTAATAATAACAATAATAATAATAATAATTATTATTATTATTATTATTATTATTATTATTATTATTATAATCTGTAGCAATTTAATGCCAAGGTAGTATTTAACTTGTGCTCTGTACGGCAGATTTATTTCAATAAGTTACAAATTTTGGCAGTTCGAGAGCAGCTTAAAATTCCCACACCTTGGACTCGGAATCTGATCCTCCAGTTTCTTGAATATCGTTGTACCAAAAGTCGAGAATAAAGGAATAGTCCAACAAAAATTTTAAATGTGTGCAACGAACATCACTGCTTTAATTTAGCGGGCTTTGCTTATTGTTAAAAAACTGTACAATTTTATTAATTAACCGATCCTAACTGCTTCCCTACGTTATTTTTTTTTATTAACACATCGGCCGTTTCCCAGCAAGGCAGGGTGGCCCGAAAAAGAAAAGCTTTCATCATCATTCACTCCATCACTGTCTTGCCAGAGGCATGACTACACTACAGTTATAAATTTGCAACATTAACACCCGTCCTCCAGAGTGCAAAGACTGTACTTCCCATCTCCAGGACTCATATATATATATATATATATATATATATATATATATATATATATATATATATATATATATATATATATATATATATATATGTTCAACAAGTCGGCCGTCTCTCACCGAGGCAGGGTGACCTAAAAAGAAAGAAAATCTCCAAAAAGAAAATACTTTCATCATCATTCAACACTTTCACCTCACTCACACATAATCACTGTTTTTGCAGAGGTGCTCAGAATACAACAGTTTAGAAGTATATACGTATAAAGATACACAACATATCCCTCCAAACTGCCAATATCCCAAACCCCTCCTTTAAAGTGCAGGCATTGTACTTCCCATTTCCAGGACTCAAGTCCGACTATATAAAAATAACAGGTTTCCCTGAATCCCTTCACTAAATATTACCCTGCTCACACTCCAACAGCTCATCAGGTCCCAGATACCATTCGTCTTCATTCACTCCTATCTAACACGCTCACGCACGCTTGCTGGAAGTCCAAACCCCTCGCCCACAAAACCTCCTGTACCCCTTCCTTCCAATCTTTTCGAGGACGACCCCTACCTATATATATACATGTATATATATACATGTATATATATATATATATATATATATATATATATATATATATATATATATATACATGTATATATATATATATATATATATATATATATATATATATATATATATATATATATATATATATATATATATATATATATATATATATATAATATATATATATATCGTGCCGAATATGTAAAACTGTCAATTACCAAGAACTCATTTAAAATTAAGTCCTTTCTAAAATTTTCTCTTATACGTTTAAAGATATATGTTTTTCATTGATGTTAATGTAAAAAAACTTTAATTTTGCTCCAAAAGAATTTTAGAAAACTTACCTAACCTTATTATAACAAGAACAATTTATTTTAGCCTAACCCAACTAAATATATTTTAGATACGTTTACAATAATTTTATACTAAACAAACACAGTGAAATGTATTTTTTTCGTTAGGTTCAGAATGATTTTGGCGAAATTATTGCATACACAAATTTTCGCTTGTCCTATATGGCAAGATGAGCGTTGCTATTTAAGCCAAGATCGCAAGTTCTTCCTATTCGGCACGACATATACATATATATATATATATATATATATATATATATATATATATATATATATATATATATATATATATATATATATAGTAGGTTGGTAGACAGCAACCACCCAGGGAGGTACTACCGTCCTGCCAAGTGAGTGTAAAACGAAAGCCTGTGATTGTTATACATGATGGTAGGATTCCTGATGTCTTTTGTCTGTCTCATAAATATGCAAGATTACAGGTATGTCTTGCTACTTCTACTTACACTTAGGTCACACTACACATACATGTACACATTTATTTATACACACTCATCTGAGTTTTCTTTGATTTTATCTTAATAGTTCTTGGTCTTATTACTTTTCCTTTTATAACCATGGGGAAGTGGAATAAGAATCTTTCCTCCGTAAGCCATGCGTGTTGTAAAAGTCAACTAAAATGCCGGGAACAATGGGCTAGTCACCCCTTTTCCTGAAAGATTACTAAAAAGAATAAGAAGAAATTTTCAAAGTGGGAAGTCTGAATGTGCGTGGATGTTGTGCAGATGATAAGAAAGAGATGATTGTGGATGTTATGAATGAGAAGAAGCTGGATGTCCTGGCTTTAAGTGAAACAAAGCTGAAGGGGGTGGGAGAGTTTCAGTGGAGAGGAATAAATGGGATTAGGTCAGGGGTTTCAAATAGAGTTAGAGCTAAAGAAGGAGTAGCAATAATGTTGAAGGATAAACTATGGCAGGAAAAGAGGGACTATAAATGTATTAATTCAAGGATTATGTGGAGTAAAATAAAGATTGGATATGAAAAGTGGGTTATAATAAGCGTGTATGCACCTGAAGAAGAGAGAAGTGTAGAGGAGAGAGAGACATTTTGGGAAATGTTGAGTGAATGCGTGGGGAGTTTTGAATCAAGTGTGAGAGTAATGGTGGTTGGGGATTTCAATGCTAAAGTGGGTAAAAATGTTATGGAGGGAGTAGTAGGTAAATTTGGGGTGCCAGGGGTAAATGTAAATGGGGAGCCTTTAATTGAGCTATGTGTAGAAAGAGATTTGGTAATAAGTAATACATATTTTATGAAAAAGAGGATAAATAAATATACAAGGTATGATGTAGCACGTAATGAAAGTAGTTTATTAGATTATGTATTGGTGGATAAAAGGTTGATGGGTAGGCTCCAAGATGTACATGTTTATAGAGGGGCAACTGATATATCGGATCATTATTTAGTTGTAGCTACAGTTAGAGTAAGAGGTAGATGGGAAAAGAGGAAGGTGGCAACAACAAGTAAGAGGGAGGTGAAAGTATATAAACTAAGGGAGGAGGAAGTTCGGGTGAGATATAAGCGACTATTGGCAGAAAGGTGGGCTAGTGCAAAGATGAGTAGTGGGGGGTTGAAGAGGGTTGGAATAGTTTTAAAAATGCAGTATTAGAATGTGGGGCAGAAGTTTGTGGTTATAGGAGGGTGGGGGCAGGAGGAAAGAGGAGTGATTGGTGGAATGATGAAGTAAAGGGTGTGATAAAAGAGAAAAAGGTAGCTTATGAGAGGTTTTTACAAAGCAGAAGTGTTATAAGAAGAGCAGAGTATATGGAGAGTAAAAGAAAGGTAAAGAGAGTGGTGAGAGAGTGCAAAAGAAGAGAAGATGATAGAGTGGGAAAGGCACTGTCAAGAAATTTTAATGAAAATAAGAAAAAATTTTGGAATGAGTTAAACAAGTTAAGAAAGCCTAGGGAAAGTATGGATTTGTCAGTTAAAAACAGAGTAGGGGAGTTAGTAGATGGGGAGATGGAAGTATTAGGTAGATGGCGAGAATATTTTGAGGAACTTTTAAATGTTAAGGAAGAAACAGAGGCAGTAATTTCATGCACTGGTCAGGGAGGTATACCATCTTTTAGGAGTGAAGAAGAGCAGAATGTAAGTGTGGGGGAGGTACGTGAGGCATTACGTAAAATGAAAGGGGGTAAAGCAGCTGGAACTCATGGGATCATGACAGAAATGTTAAAAGCAGGGGGGGATATAGTGTTGGAGTGGTTGGTACTTTTGTTTAATAAATGTATGAAAAGGGGAAGGTACCTAGGGATTGGCGGAGAGCATGTATAGTCCCTTTATATAAAGGGAAAGGGGACAAAAGAGACTAAAAATTATAGAGGAATAAGTTTACTGAGTATACCAGGAAAAGTGTACGGTAGGGTTATAATTGAAAGAATTAGAGGTAAGACAGAATGTAGGATTGCGGATGAGCAAGGAGGTTTCAGAGTGGGTAGGGGATGTGTAGATCAAGTGTTTACATTGAAGCATATATGTGAACAGTATTTAGATAAAGGTAGGGAAGTTTTTATTGCATTTATGGATTTAGAAAAAGCATATGATAGAGTGGATAGAGGAGCAATGTGGCAGATGTTGCAAGTATATGGAATAGGTGGTAAGTTACTAAATGCTATAACGATTTTTTATGAGGATAGTGAGGCTCAGGTTAGGGTGTGTAGAAGAGAGGGAGACTACTTCCCGGTAAAAGTAGGTCTTAGACAGGGATGTGTAATGTCACCATGGTTGTTTAATATATTTATAGATGGGGTTGTAAAGGAAGTAAATGTTCGGGAGAGGGGTGGGATTAAATTTTGGGGAATCAAATTCAAAATGGGAATTGACACAGTTACTTTTTGCTGATGATACTGTGCTTATGGGAGATTCTAAAGAGAAATTGCAAAGGTTAGTGGATGAGTTTGGGAATGTGTGTAAAGGAAGAAAGTTGAAAGTGAACATAGAAAAGAGTTAGGTGATGAGGGTGTCAAATGATTTAGATAAAGAAAAATTGGATATCAAATTGGGGAGGAGGAGTATGGAAGAAGTGAATGTTATCAGATACTTGGGAGTTGACGTGTCGGCGGATGGATTTATGAAGGATGAGGTTAATCATAGAATTGATGAGGGAAAAAAGGCGAGTGGTGCGTTGAGGTATATGTGGAGTCAAAAAACGTTATCTATGGAGGCAAAGAAGGGAATGTATGAAAGTATAGTAGTACCAACACTCTTATATGGGTGTGAAGCTTGGGTGGTAAATGCAGCAGCGAGGAGACGGTTGGAGGCAGTGGAGATGTCCTGTTTAAGGGCAATGTGTGTAAATATTATGCAGAAAATTCGGAGTGTGGAAATTAGGAAAAGGTGTGGAGTTAATAAAAGAGGGCAGAAGAGGGGTTGTTGAGGTGGTTTGGTCATTTAGAGAGAATGGATCAAAGTAGAATGACATGGAAAGCATATAAATCTATAGGGGAAGGAAGGTGGGGTAGGGGTCGTCCTCGAAAGGGTTGGAGAGAGGGGGTAAAGGAGGTTTTGTGGGCAAGGGGCTTGGACTTCCAGCAAGCGTGCGTGAGCGTGTTAGATAGGAGTGAATGGAGACGAATGGTACTTGGGACCTGACGATCTGTTGGAGTGTGAGCAGGGTAATATTTAGTGAAGGGATTCAGGGAAACCGGTTATTTTCATATAGTCGGACTTGAGTCCTGGAAATGGGAAGTACAATGCCTGCACTTTAAAGGAGGGGTTTGGGATATTGGCAGTTTGGAGGGATATGTTGTGTATCTTTATATGTGTATGCTTCTAAACTGTTGTATTCTGAGCACCTCTGCATAAACAGTGATAATGTGCGAGTGTGGTGAAAGTGTTGAATGATGATTAAAGTATTTTCTTTTTGGGGATTTTCTTTCTTTTTTTTTGGGTCACCCTGCCTCGGTGGGAGACGGCCGACTTGTTGAAAAAAAAAATTATAATTTTGCACCAAAAGGAACTTAGAAAACTTACCTAACCTTATAACAAGCGCAATTTATTTTAGCCTAACCCAACTAAATATATTTTAGATTTGTTTGCAATAATTTAATACTAAACAAACACAGTGATATATATTTTTTTCGTTAGGTTCAGAATGATTTTGGCGAAATTATTGCATACACAAATTTTCACTTGTGCTATATGGCAAGATGAGCGTTGCTATTTAAGCCAAGATCGCAAGTTCTGCCTATTCGGCACGATATACATACATATATATATATATATATATAATATATATATATATATATATATATATATATATATATATATATATATATATATATATATATATATATGCCGTCAATAACTTACGCTACTATTTGTTAGTACTCTTTATAAGAAGATGAGACCAAAATCAGCAGTATGTTGTAACCTTACCATTGTGAGAGGGATGGAGACGTTGGGTGGGTCTGGCTCTCCTCTTCCTAGTGTCTGCCGCCTTCTGCTGTTGCTGTACCTGCTGTTCCTTGGTAGTCGGAAGGCTCACAGCTGACCCTTCACCTTCCAGCTGGCGGTTAGCTTAACAAGTCACAAATAGACTCATGGATATGAACCCTAAATTTATACCAAAAATCTGTTAATATTACTGCTTTATTTCTAACGTAATAAAGAGGTTGAAACAAGCATTCATAAAGCAGTGAAAGAATTGGGAGTATTAGGCAAACTGACACTATAAGCATGCATCCAATTTTACTAAAACAATTTGTATCATTACTTGTGTCATTATAATTATTATTGCTGTTAGTCATTATTTTGTATAACTTTAGTATTAGCTATAAAATGGAATATTATGTACTTAGTTTATTACAGTATGCGTTATTTTATAAGGTTAAATTTACAGTTTTATGGTGTTTGGTGCAGTCATCGGGAGAGGCAACATGCAGTTATCCTGATGAAGGTCTACCAGTTTAGTTTAACATCTTTATTATGCACCCCGTACCCATCCTGTGGGCGGTAGTCAATAGATTACAAAGGTACACAATGGGTTCAGGGACTGGGCCGCAAAGTTCTGACAGCTGAACAAGTAACAAAGGTAATGAACTATTTACATGTTTATATCTGGTCACAATCGTAATGAGTTATTTATGCAAACATTAATTAGGTCATACACACAGCATACACACACACACAGCATACACACACACACACACACACACACACACACACACACACACACACACACACACACACATAGACCTGTGTCATTGACGTGTATAGTATGCAAATTTGTGGAGAAGATTATCAGGAGGAGAATGGTGGAGCACCTGGAATGGAACAAGAGTATAAATGCCAACCAGCATGGATTCATGGATGGCAAATGCTGTGTCACAAACCTTCTGGAGTTTTATGATAAAGTAACAGAAGAAACGAGAGAGGGGTGGGTTGATTGCATTTTCTTGGACTGCAAGAAGGCCTTTGACACAGTTCCTCACAAGAGATTAGTGCAGAAGCTAGAGGATCAATTCAATTCAATTCAATTCAAATTCAAAGTTTATTCTCTATAAGGATTACAATGCTGAGTTTACAGAATTTGGTTATTGTATTGTTTACATGTAGTAAAATAATGATTACAGAGTGTACCACTAGAACACCTAGCATGGCTAGGCATTTCGGGCAGACTTAGTTTAATTCTTAATTTTAAAATATTACAAATTATGAGGTAAGTTGGTATTATGGCTAAGTGACTATATACTAGTTTGTGAGTTTAGCAATGTGAATGTTTTTGTTTTGGCACAGTACATAGTTTCAGTATTGGAGTATCACAGGATTCATTATTTTAAGATTGAGATTAATATTTCTGTTTATGGTCAAATGGGTGAGTGAGTGTAAGTGTGAACCACCAGGTGGTGTTCGTGCAGTTAGTTGACGGGGTGTATCAGGGAGATAAGATGTTTTCTAATGGTAGTTTTGAAGGTGATGAATGTGTCTGCAGTTCTAGAGTTCTCAGGTAGGGTGTTCCAGATTTTAGGGCCTTGGACATACATTGAATTTTTGTAAAGGTTTAGTCGGACACGGGGAATGTCGTAGAGATGTTTGTGTCTGGTGTTATGCCTGTGGGTTCTGTCACAACTATCAAGAAAGCGTTTTAGGTCAAGGTTGATATTGGAGTTTAAGGTCCTGTAGATGTAGATTGCACAGTAGCAAGTGTGGATGTACTGAACAGGGAGTAAGTTTAGATCTATGAAGAGTGGGGGGGGGTGTGTTGCCAGGGATGGGATTTAGTGATTATTCTTACTGCGGCTTTTTGTTGGGTTATTATTGGCTTTAGGTGTGTTGCTGCAGTTGATCCCCAAGCACAAATAGCATAGGTGAGGTATGGATAAATGAGTGGTATAGTGTGAGAAGGGCATTTTGCGGCACGTAGTATCGTATCTTGGAGAGGATTCCAACCGTTTTGGATACTTTTTGGTTATGTGTTGGATATAGGTGCTGAAATTCAGGTTGTTGTCAAGGTATAGGCCTAGGAATTTGCCCTCATTATATCTGGTAATTAGAGTGTTCTCGATTTTAATGTTAATTTGTTCATCTCCTGCTCTGCAACCAAACATAATATAGTAGGTTTTGTCAGTGTTAAGCGTAAGTTTTGTGGAAAATACTGTATATATTTTCCAGAAATTCAGTATTTATATGTAAATAGATGGCCATACTGTATTTAATAATATTTAGGTCATAGAAAACGGAAAGCCTGCGTCTGTGCAGACGAGACTCGCCATCTTGGTTTTGAATTGGATACAACGTTAGTGTAATGGGAAGAAATTTTCGTGCTCTAGAGGTTAAAATTGGGCTGACACCTCTCAAATAGGAGGCGAAATTGTTGGACATGCATTCCTGCATAACTTGAGATATCAGACGACTGGACAAGACAGCTCCAGGAACCTCGGATAAGCTCTCTAGATTTGTGTACCCTGTTCCTCTCTGTGAGCAGTGTCAAGTTCCAGTATCGATTAGCCACATTCTGTTAGACTGCCCTCTCTATCAACAAGCACGCAGAATTTACCTCCAACGTCGTCTTCGTTCTACTACTCTCTCTTTACCTTCCCTTCTTGCTGATGGACCCTCCTTTAATCCTGACTCTCTCATTGACTTCTTGACAACGACTGATTTACTCCACAAACTCTGATGATACTTTTCGCACTCCCCTCAGCCCTTTCTAGTTCAGTCTCTTGCTGCCCTTTACCCTTTCACCATCCACTACCCTGCTGTTATCCGTAACCTATTACTCATCCATCTCCCTTTTGCCACCTGATGCCCTCGCTTCCTTCCTGCCCTGCAGCGCTGTATAGTCCTTGTGGCTTAGCGCTTCTTTTTGATTATAATAATAATAATCTAGATTTGTGTATAATTCTGGCCAGTGTTTTCATAAATTTAGTTAGTGAGGTTTTTCTGAGTATGATACAACTTAATATCCAGTCAAATTGGTGAGTGATATTAAGATATATTTTCCTTCTGTTATGTAATTGTGTATATATATAACCATTTATTATTTTTAATATACAGTCCACAAATTTATATATTTACCAGTATTCCTGGTGTATGTATATTTCATTTAATTAATAGGTCCAGAGCAACTTGTGGCTATGACAGTGGTAGGTATCGAAGGGGGACATTTTTGCGACCTAGGTGTCCCAAATTCCTACTTGTCTATGTAACATTGATAAATAATAATTATCTTTGTTATCATTTACTGTTATGTACATAATTAGTTACATTCAGATAAATGCAATTTTCCACAAGTTTACTGGCTGTCATCCAAGTCGATATTTTGATCAGCTCCTCGTTAACAATGGTGTTGAGGGTGGTAAGATTAGGGTGAGAGATGACGTAAGTCGTGTCGTCAGCAAAGAGAATGGGTTTCAGGTGTTGGGATACGTTTGGAAGATCATTGATGTATATGAGGAAGAGCAGGGGACCAAGGACACTTCCCTGCGGAACTCCAGCATCAATTGGCCGTGTTGTTGATGCAGTGTCTTTAATGGTGACATACTGATACCTATTAGTAAGGTAAGATTTGAAATAAGCAAGCGCATGGCCTCTTATACCGTAATGGTCAAGTTTGTGGAGTAGGATGCCGTGGTCTACTGTGTCAAAGGCTTTTCTTAGGTCAATAAAAATCCCTAGTGGATATTCCTTATTTTCCATTGATGTGTAAAGCAGATCTAGCATTTTTATGATTGCATCATTAGTGCTTTTATTTTTCCTGAATCCAAATTGGCAGGGGTTGAGTATGTTTTGTGCCGTTATAAATGAATATAGTCTCCTGACAGGGAGGCAACAACGAGTCATGGTACGTAATGATATCACAATGATGTATCACAATGGGCACCTGTGACGAGTGGGGTCCCACAGGGATCGGTCCTAGGCCCAGTGCTATTTTTGGTATATGTGAACGACATGATGGAAGGGTTAGACTCAGAAGTGTCCCTGTTCACAGACGATGTGAAGTTAATGAGGAGAATTAAATCAGATGAGGACCGGGCAGGACTTCAAAGAGACCTGGACAGACTGGACACCTGGTCCAGCAACTGGCTTCTCGGATTTAATCCCGCCAAATGCAAAGCCATGAAGATAGGGGAAGGGCAAAGAAGACCGCAGACAGAGTATAGGCTAGGTGGCCAAAGACTGCAAGCCTCGCTCAAGGAGAGATCTTGGAGTATAACACCAAGCATGTCTCTGGAAGCACACATCAACCAGGTAACTGCTACAGCATATGGGCACCTGGCAAACCTGAGAGCAGCGTTCCGACACCTTAATAAGGATCATTGTTCGCATCGCTTCCGGGCCGTGCGGACCTGCTGCGCAGACGCTCCTGATTGAGTTGGCTTTTGCGCAGTTTACCTGTTTGAGCTGCTACCCCTGGTGTTAGCTGGTGAAAACTTTATTTTCCAACATGGCGCTGCATAGCAGCAGGCGCATCAACACTGTCTGTGTTGAGTTGACCCATGGGGCTGTCACGGGAACCACGATGGATTTGTTACTACCGGCGATTATCCATGATACCTACGGTATCGCAAATGAAGAGATATGTGGTGTAGCACTTAATGGGACGACACGGATCTTCGTTAAATTGACGTCAGCAAATGTCTACGAAGCGGTGGTTTATAAGTATCAAGAGATTATTATAGCCGTCAATTCAGCTGTATCAGTACGTCTTCATGATGTATCTCGACATTACACATAGGTAAAAATCAGGAATGTGCCTTTTGAGGCGACTGATTTTGTTATAAAAGATGAACTACGTAATTATGGTACGGTTCATATGGCCTCTGCAGGTCGGTGGGCCGCTGGACCTTATGCTGGAATGTTGGAGGGAACATATTCAGTCAAAATGACCTTATGCCATCCCATACCATCCTATGTTATGTTGCAAGCATTTCGAACTCAAGTATATGTAACATATGTGGGGCAACGTCGTACGTGTCGGCTCTGTGGGTCGTATGACCACATAGCAGTGCAGTGTGGTAAGCGTCGTGGGAATCTCCAACTATCGCAACAGCAACAATCGGAAGAGGTCGATGAAGGTGAGGGACGAGACCAGTCTTATGCTAACCTGTCTCGTCAATGGTCATCTTGGAGTGATGAGGTAGAAAAAGCAGAGGAGAATGCTTTGGAGGATGCAATACAGCGAGGAGAATCACCGTCATTGGACATAAATAAGGTATTTCAAGAGACTCTGCCCACTATGGGGGAAGAGGATGTAGCGGCGTTTTTAGTGAAGGCACTGGATGTTTTGTTAGACGAGTCGATCGTCAACCGTGAGGATGATCCAGGTGCAATTTTGGGATCGGTTGAGCACCATGGTGAGGCAACAGATGGAAGCACTGAGTTTAGTGTGTCGCTTGGTATGATGGTGAATGTAGCAGAAGTGGAGGTGCATCACGATAGTACTAAAGAAATCCCAATGCAGGTGGAGGGTAGGACGCGAAAGCGAACTGCGACCCCATCGGACTCAGATGACGTGCTTACTCCTGCCCAAAGGCCAGGGAAAAAAGTCTTGGGCGGAGGTACAGAGGAAAGGGAACAGTGAATCCACGAAACAAGAGTTTATCAAAGTGGTTCCCAAAAAAGGGGGGAGGGATAGAGGTGTTGCAAATGTATAAGTGAAAAGTCTATACCTACCTGGAGTTTACCTGGAGAGAGTTCCGGGGGTCAACGCCCCCGCGGCCCGGTCTGTGACCAGGCCTCCTGGTGGATCAGAGCCTGATCAACCAGGCTGTTGCTGCTGGCTGCACGCAAACCAACGTACGAGCCACAGCCCGGCTGGTCAGGAACCGACTTTAGGTGCTTGTCCAGTGCCAGCTTGAAGACTGCCAGGGGTCTGTTGGTAATCCCCCTTATGTATGCTGGGAGGCAGTTGAACAGTCTCGGGCCCCTGACACTTATTGTATGGTCTCTTAACGTGCTAGTGACACCCCTGCTCTTCATTGGGGGGATGTTGCATCGTCTGCCAAGTCTTTTGCTTTCGTAGTGAGTGATTTTCGTGTGCAAGTTCGGTACTAGTCCCTCTAGGATTTTCCAGGTGTATATAATCATGTATCTCTCCCGCCTGCGTTCCAGGGAATACAGGTTTAGGAACCTCAAGCGCTCCCAGTAATTGAGGTGTTTTATCTCCGTTATGCGTGCCGTGAAGGTTCTCTGTACATTTTCTAGGTCAGCAATTTCACCTGCCGTGAAAGGTGCTGTTAGAGTGCAGCAATATTCCAGCCTAGATAGAACAAGTGACCTGAAGAGTGCCATCATGGGCTTGGCCTCCCTAGTTTTGAAGGTTCTCATTATCCATCCTGTCATTTTTCTAGCAGATGCGATTGATACAATGTTATGGTCCTTGAAGGTGAGATCCTCCGACATGATCACTCCCAGGTCTTTGACGTTGGTGTTTCACTCTATTTTGTGGCCAGAATTTGTTTTGTACTCGGATGAAGATTTAATTTCCTCGTGTTTACCATATCTGAGTAATTGAAATTTCTCATCGTTGAACTTCATATTGTTTTCTGCAGCCCACTGAAAGATTTGGTTGATGTCCGCCTGGAGCCTTGCAGTGTCTGCAATGGAAGACACTGTCATGCAGATTCGGGTGTCATCTGCAAAGGAAGACACGGTGCTGTGGCACCATTAATTGACTTTAAGGTTTTGACAATAAATATTAACGGTTTGAGATCTGAGCGGAAGCGAAAGTGGTTTAATGAATTTTTGGTGCGTCTAGATGAGGATGTGGTATTTCTCCAAGAACACAATTGCAGAATTGGATATGAGTTAGAAATGGATGGTTACGATGTGTATATGGAATATGTGACGAGGTTAAAAGGGGGCGTTGCCATTCTGGTAAAGGAAAATAGTCCGTTTGTAAACCATACCCCCGGCCGGGATTGAACCCGCGGTCATAGTCTCAAAACTCCATGACTCTATGACCGCGGGTTCAATCCCGGCCGGGGGTATGGTTTGTTTGCAATCGTGTCATTACGATTTCTTGAGCCCGTTTGTAGTACAGTACGGCATAGTGAAAGGGGGGAGGGGAGAGTGATTAGGGTGGATGGTTTATGGGGTAGAGTACACATAAGTTTTGTATGTGTATATGGGCCGGCCGAGGGAGATGTAAGACTTAAAACTCATTTTGCACAAGATGTATTAGTATACTGTCCACGTAGTTTACCAAATGTAGCAATAATAGGGGGCGACTGGAATTGTGTAATACGACGAAAGGATGTGGAGCCTCGAGGAGCGGGTTGTTGCTTGGGGTTCCTGGGAGATTTATTGACGAGTGTGGGTTTAATGGATGTGTGGGGGGGGGGGGGCATGGTGGAGCATACCTTCATTAGTCGAGATTATGCGGCGAGATTGGATAGAATGTACGTGTCTTGTGCGGTTACAGTGCGGAGAGTGAATGTGATAAATGTGTTTTTTTCGGATCATAGAGGAGTTGTAATGGATGTAGATATTGAGGGTGTGCCTAGGAGGGGTCCATCATTTTGGAAATTGAATGTAAAGTTATTGAAGAGAGAGGAAAGTCATTTGTCTTTTGGGCATATGTGGGAACGCCTAGTGGTTGAAGCACCTGGAGATGTGGCTTTGGTTAATTGGTGGGAAACAATAGCCAAAAAGCGAATTAAGGAATATTATATTAGTCAAGGGGTGAGATGTAATCAGTTACAGCATGGTTTCCAACGATATTTAGAGGGGCAGTTGCGCGACTGCTATGTACAAGCGAATGCTAATTATCCTGTTATAGAAATTGAAAGAATTAAGGAGCAACTAAGAAATTTACAAAACGAAAGGTTTGATGGGGAAAGGCTTAAGGGTGGAATCGAAGAGGTTTTGTGGGGAGATCGGCCGTCGGCGTGTGTGTTGAGGAATCAACACAGACGTCGCAAGGCAATGGAGTTAATGGGGTTGAATGTTCAGGTAGATATGCAGGGGTATAGAGTGAATCAGGTGTTGACGACGATGGAGGGTATGAGTGGGTATATTGATGCTTGGGTTAAATTGAAAATGCAAAGTGTTGGAATAAGTGAAATTGCATTGCAGTCAATCGGTAGGTTTGTGCAGTGTGAGCTGAAGAAGCATGAAGGACTGTTCCTCATACCATATAAGGAATATAGCGAATGGAAAATTATTGCCAGAGGCGACAAAGAAATGTAAACTATCATACAGGTGTTATAACGAGGAAAAAGGATTTGAATAGGCAGTGATATAGTGTACTGAATTGTGGATGAGAGTAATCCTTTAAAACCGAGTGCTAGTGTAAGCTATGGTGTAATTATATGGGAACAAACTGCTCAAGTTTACGGTCACCCCACTGATCCCCCCACCTCTCCCCCCGCCCCTTCGTACCCCAACCAGCGGGGGTTGTTCCCTCCCTGCTGGTACCCATACCATGGACCCACTTATCACCAAACCAAGCAAAGTGGAGACGTGGGGATACAAACTGGATAAGTATTAAGCCATAGTAGAAATAATAAAACAAGAGATAGTTGATTGATGTGCAGGGAAACAGTGAACATGCAGTGACTGGATAGTGGAAAAGGATAAACCACCACCAAATCCTCTCGCCACCCTCCCCCTCCGACACCCCAACCAGAAGGGATGGTCCTCACCCCCCCTACTGGCACCCATACCCCATTCTACTGACCACCGAACTACCTTTCATCACCGAAACCCAGCCACCACCACTACATATAACTGTCCAGGACAAGATAAACAGCAGTGATCACGACAGGAATCAGATGCTGTAGGATGTATGATATATGATGTTATACAACATAAAAGTTTTTAATGGGTAATAAGTCTCCATGCTAATTACATCCCACATACCCATGTATTGACCTATAACACCCACACCTGCGTGCAGAGCTGAAAGGTAAAGTGAAGATCAAGCTCTTGTGGTACCCAGTTGCAAATAGGATACAGGCAGGATGGCAGTACAGTATACCTGTGGGACATGTGGAAAGGCTCTTGGGAAACAATCTAGAATCACATGCAACCTTTGCTTTTCAAAACATCATGTTACCTGTGCAAGAATAAACACTGCAACCAAAAATGACATCTATCTAGATAGGTGTTTCTGGATCTGCAACAGGGATGTGGAACTATGGATAGATATCAGGAAAGCACTCAGGAGGTTAATAAACAATAAACACGAGAAAAAGGAGGAACTATTGAATAGTCTACCTGGAATATATAGAGCATGGGAAGATAGGAGAGGAGTAAAGTCTAACACAGAGAATGCCCAGTCTACAACAACTGACCCAAAAATAAGCAGATACACACTAGAAAAAACACGGGAAACAAAAACAACAGCTAGTTCAGTGCCCAGCCTTAGGGCTGACCCAGACCCAGCCCCCAGCCATTGTGAAAATCTGGATTCAGTTAAAGACTCCTCCACAGCTACCAATGCCATATCCCCTAGTACAGATGTAGTAGAGGAGCCCTCCTCTGGAGTAGACTCTTCTGCAACCATCACAGTCATAGCCCCAGCCCCACCCCCCAGCCCCAGTGCTGACCCAGACCCAGCCCCCAGCCTTACTGCCAGCCCAGACTCTCCTAGGGACACTACCCAAACCACCACAAAAACAGTAAATATACAACCATCATTGCACAAGACCGTGGCCCACAGTACAGATGTTGGAGAGGAGTCTCCTTCCTCTACTGGGGAAAGTAGATGGAATCCAGGACGGGGTGGCCCTGGCTTGGATACTGAGTATTATAGTGCAGTCCCAGAACCTGCAGAAATTGACAACACACCTCCCAACAATTCTCAACCAAAGGTGAATTTGTGCAAATATTATGCTTGGGGCATCTGTAAGCATGGAATAACAGGGGAAAAAAATGGGACATGCAACTTTGACCATCCCAAAAAATGTAGCGGCCTCCTGTCTAAAGGAGTGTGTCGCTCTTCTTCCTGTACTTTCTTTCACCCAAAAATGTGCCACTCCTCGGTCCTCCAGAAGCAGTGTTACAACATCGAGTGCCCTGCATACCATCTAAAAGGGACCAGGAGGCACAGACCCCACGGGACAAACAATAGTAGCTACGACTACCCAACTCCAGGTGATTTTTTAGTGGCAGGAAACGAAAAAAGAAAATGGAAGGAAATAACAAAAATAGTCCACCACCTTGGAGCCTTGTTGGACTGGAGGCGCAGCCAGTGGCCACCCATGGCCCTCCAGAATTACAACTACTGATGCCAATAACAAAATCCCCCCAACAAACACAGAATACAACCTCGTTCATATTTGCTAATATACAGGGCCTTAAGCCATCCACCAACAACAAAATACCTTTTATCAGTGGACTTCTAGTGGAGTCTAATGCAATGTTTGCAGCCTTCACAGAGACTCACACAAAAGATCACTTTGACAGTGAAATATGGATAAGTGGTTACAACCTTTTTAGATGCGACAGAAAAAACAGGCAACAAGGGGGGGTTGGCCTGTATGTCAAAGAGTCCCTTATCTGCACGGAGTTGCTGAACACCACAAATGAGGTAGTTGAAGTTCTATCAATAAAGATCGAGAACCAAAACCTAGCCATTGTGGTTGTATACAAGCCACCAGATACAACCTCCCAACAGTTCAAGGAACAGCTACTGAAAATCGATTACTGTTTGGAAAACCTTCCAGCTCCATCCCCAAACATCTTACTGTTTGGTGATTTCAACCTAAGGCATACAAAATGGAAAAATGTAGCAAATAATGTTATAGCTGAAACAATCCCCGGAGGTAGCACAGATGAAAGGTCACACACACATGAGCTACTAAGTCTCTGCAAAAAACACACCTTAAGCCAGCAGATAGTGGAGCCAACAAGACTAGAAAACACACTTGACCTTATTTTCACAAATAATGAGGACCTGATAAGAGACATAAGAATATCAAAAACAACTAATTCCGATCACAATCTAATCGAAGTCCAGACGTACATGCAAAGGGGTCCTGAACAGCAGAATGCATGTACCTGTGAAGGTGTCTTCACAAAATACAATTTCAACAACAAGAACATCAACTGGGACCAGGTAAACCATGTCCTAAACGAAACATGTTGGGAAGATGTCTTAAATGACTTGGACCCAAACCAGTGCCTTGAAAGGATCAACTTCCTGGCAGCCGAAGCATGTTCTAGGCATATTCCCCTAAGAAAGAAGAAGAGCAGGAGTAAACTGGAGAGAAAAAGACGCTCCCTCTACAGAAGACGACGAAGAGTCACTGAGCTCCTCAGGAGTGCTAGAATATCTGATACACGAAAGGAGGCGCTGACCAGGGAAGTGGAAACTATCGAACTTAAGCTAAATGACTCTTACAGGAACCAGGAGAGGCAGGAGGAGCTTAAAGCTATTAGTGAAATTGAAAGAAATTCCAAATATTTCTTTTCATATGCCAAAAACAAGGCAAATACCACATCTAGTATCGGGCCCTTACTCAGACAGGATGGGACTTACACAGACGACAACAAGGAAATGAGTGAAATATTGAAATCCCAGTACGACTCTGTGTTTAGTGAACCACTAATCGGTCTGAGGATCGACGACCCAAATGATTTCTTCATGAATGAGCCTCAAAACTCCATAAATGTATGCCAGATTTCCGACATTACCCTAACTCCGATAGATTTCGAAAAAGCCATTGACAACATGCTTATGCACTCAGCCCCGGGCCCAGACTCGTGGAACTCTGTTTTCATTAAGAACTGCAAGAAACCCCTCTCGTGTGCCCTAAGTACACTATGGAGGAGGAGCTTGGACATGGGTGAAATTCCACAGTCACTTAAAACAACGGATATAGCCCCGCTCCATAAAGGTGGCAGCAAAGCATTAGCTAAGAACTATAGACCAATAGCTCTGACGTCCCACATCATAAAAATCTTTGAAAGAGTGCTAAGAAGCAGGATTGCAAATCACCTGGATTCCCAAAATCTGCACAATCCAGGGCAACATGGGTTCAGGGCAGGTCGCTCCTGCCTCTCACAACTACTGGATCACTATGACATGGCCTTGGATGCACTGGAAGAAAATCAGAATGCAGATGTAATATACACAGACTTTGCAAAAGCATTTGACAAATGCGATCATGGCGTAATAGCCCATAAAATACGTGCTAAAGGAATAACTGGGAAAGTGGGGAGATGGATCTTCAACTTCCTAACAAATCGAACACAAAGAGTAGTGGTCAACAGAGTTAAATCGGAGGCTGCCATAGTGAAGAGCTCTGTTCCACAAGGCACAGTACTCGCCCCCATCTTATTCCTTATCCTCATATCAGACATAAACAGAGATATACACCACAGCACCGTATCATCCTTTGCGGATGATACTAGGATCTGCATGAGGCTGTCATCTGCTGAGGACGCGGTTAACCTCCAAGAAGATATAAACAAAGTTTTCCAGTGGGCAACGGTAAACAATATGATGTTCAATGAGGACAAATTCCAACTACTCCGTTATGGAAAACTGGAGGAGATAATAACTAGAACAGAGTATACTACTGACTCTGGCCATACAATAGAGCGGAAAAATAATGTAAGGGACCTGGGAGTAGTAATGTCTGAGGATCTCACTTTCAAGGATCACAACAGTGCCACGATCGCACGTGCAAAGAAAATGATAGGATGGATAATGAGAACTTTCAAAACGAGAGATGCCAAGCCCATGATGATCCTTTTCAAATCACTTGTTCTCTCTAGGCTGGAATACTGCTGTACATTAACATCTCCATACAAAGCAGGTGAAATCGCAGATCTAGAGAGTGTACAGAGATCCTTTACTGCACGTATAAGTTCTGTCAAGCACCTTAACTACTGGGAACGCTTGAAAGCACTTGACTTGTACTCGTTGGAACGCAGGAGGGAGAGATATATCATAATCTACACTTGGAAAATCTTGGAAGGAATGGTCCCAAATCTGCACACAGAAATCACTCCCTACGAAAGTAAAAGACTGGGCAGGCGATGCAAAATGCCGCCAATAAAAAGTAGGGGCGCCATTGGTACACTAAGAGAAAACACCATAAGTGTCCGGGGCCCAAAACTGTTCAACAGCCTCCCATCAAGCATTAGGGGAATTGCCAATAAACCCCTGGCTGCCTTCAAGAGAGAGCTGGACAGATACCTAAAGTCAGTGCCGGATCAGCCGGGCTGTGGCTCGTACGTCGGACTGCGTGCGGCCAGCAGTAACAGCCTGGTTGATCAGGCCCTGATCCATCGGGAGGCCTGGTCGTGGACCGGGCCGCGGGGGCGTTGATTCCCGGAATAACCTCCAGGTAACCTCCTCCAGATGTTGGGAGGGCTGATAACGGAGTGTGAGACTTGGGAGGCTTTATCTGGGGCGCAATTAGGTAAGGCGCCAGGAATTGATGGGTTGCCCAGCGACTTTTATCTTCAAAACTGGAACGTTTTAAAGGGGTTTTTGGTACGTTTATTCAATATAATGAAGCAGGATGGGGTTTTAGGGGAACAACAAAGGTTGGCTGTGGTCGTCCTAGTTCCTAAAGGTGAGCCATTAACAGTTAAAGATTATCGTGCAATCTCGTTATTATGTGGTGACTATAAAATTTTTGGAAGGATCTTGGCTAACAGAAAAAAAAAAAGTCCTGGGCAAAGTGATTGACAAGGGACAATATGGGGTGCCGGGCAGGTCTATGTATGAAGGTCACGGTATAATTAGAAGTTTTATTGAAGAAAGAGTAAGATTGAGAGGAGGGGGGGTATTGGCTATAGATTGGGAGGCAGCATATGATAGTGTGGAACGGGAGACGTTATGGAAGATCATGAGATGGCAGGGGTTTGGGGCGGAAATTATATCATGGGCCAAATTAATGTATCAGGAGGCAACCTTGCGTGTGCAGGTGAATGGGAGGTTGGGAGATCGAATTCAGATGGGAAGGGGTTTGCGTCAAGGTTGCCCCTTTCACATTTTTTTTTGCTTGTTTTCAAGATCCCTTTTATAGAGGGATAAGGGTTTTATTGGAAGCAAGTGGGATGGGTAATGTAAGGGGTGGGGGAGCGGCCATTGTTGGATGTGTCGACGATAAGACGATTTTGGTGAGAGAAAACATGGATTTGCTTCGGGTAGAAAAGTTAGTGAAAGTTTTTGAAAAGGCTTCTGGCATGACGATTAATACGGGGAAAACAAAGTATATGGATCTTGGAAAAGGGTCACGTGAGGAAGGAATGATTGCTGAAAGGTGGGAAAGGGTGGACCAAATAAAGATATGTGGGATCGTTTATGTAAGTGATACCAAGTTAGCACAACAAATAAATTCCGTGCGTATCGTTGATAGTGTTCTGAAGCGCCTCAATGGTTTAAGAGCTGCTAATTTAAGTTTACAACAAAGGGTGATTACAACGAATGTGCTATTATATAGTAAACTATGGCATGTTACAATAATGTTCCGATACTTCGTTGTGAGTTAAAAAGGTTACAAAAAAGTGTTTTTAGATTCATTTGGGGAACAGGGAGCTAATGGTTAAGTAGAGCGGTTGTCACACTCCCAGTTGGCCGTGGTGGGCTGGGCCTTATAGATGTCGAAAAGAGGATAATAAATATGTATTTAAAACGTAGTTATAAGCGGGAGGGGGGGCCGAAAGAAGACGGACTTCATAGGATACATCAGGATATGCGACGGTGGTGGGGGGGTAGGGAGTTCATGATAGGTGAGGCAATGTTACGGGTCTTCATGATAGGTGAGGCAATGTTACGGGTCTTCATAAACGTGAGGGATCCTTCACATATTAAATTGAGAAATCTTGATAGGGTGGATGGTAAGGCTGTTGTAGCGGCGGTAGAAGGAGTTTATCCGATGTATGATTGGCGTAATATTTGGGGGAGTTTAAACAAATTGCGTTTAAAACCTAAAGTCAGAGAAGTTGTGTATAGATTTTTACATGGAATCTTGCCGTCAGGAATGGTTTTATTCTATAAGAGAATACGAGAGGATAGGGAATGCAAGGATTGTGGCGGATTGGCGACTATTTATCATACGGTGTATTTTTGCGATTGTATTGAACTCATAAGGGTTTGGATGGGTAAGGTTTTAAGGTTAGTGCGGGGAGGGGGTTTGCAGGTCTTGAGGGTTTTAAGTTTAGATATAACTGGGGTGAATAAAAGGGTTGAGAATGCGATTGGGTATATGATTACGGATTATATAAATATGATGTGGGCTGAGGGAGGCGGACGTGCGTGCAAGAATTAATGCGTCGGCAGCAACTTTTTATAGGACACAGTGTTGGAATAAAGGGGTGTATGGAGGGAGATGGGAGAGAGATTTTAGTGAGGGTTATAGAAATTTCACATTAAGGGATTTATGGGATTTGCAAAGTGGGTAAGGGGATACAACGGGCTATTTTCCTAGAATGGAGAGTGAGCATGGAGAGTTGTTTTTATGGATGTATAATTGAGTTTTGATATCTAGGGGCAATAGGGTTATTGCCCCGAGGGTTTCAGGTACTACACAGTTATCATTTGGAAGTGTGTTGCACTACGATTGCATATTATTATTTTTCATGTACAAACCATTTCAAGGACTTTATGATGAAATTTTTCAATGAGATTCAAATATGTTATAGGTGTCTTTAATGATTTTGATTCAATTGTAAATGGTAAAAAGATCTTTATTTTCAGTTTAATTACAGAGTTTTTTTCTTATGTAAAGCACAACTTAAATGGTGTAAATTAGAAAATAGGTAGGTTTGATATTTTAAGTTTTTTTCCTTTTAATGTATTTATCGAAGTAGGCAATATGATGAATATTGCTAAGATTTGTTAACGGAAAATTTTCTGTACTCCTCGAGTTAATACATGTGAATGCATTATTCTTGCTTGAATGGAGGTATTATTATAATTGAAGGTGGATGTGAATGTGTTAAATATGTCAGTATGTTTTATATTAAAATTCCTTTGTTTAGCACATGTAGGAGAACTGACCGTCAGAAATATTTAGAATGAGAAGAGTGGGATTTTCTTTTTATTGTTTTTTATTCGTTGTAAATATGTACATCAACGATTTAGAATAGTTAGTGGGTTTTTGGTAAATTTATGGTTTGTTACGATAATCATATTGTAGTAGGAATACTAGGCTTAGGTAGATGGTATAACTTATGATAATGGTGTAATGTTTCTTGACATTACAAGACTATTTATTATAACAAGGTGGTTCAATGTTTTTATGGCAAGCAATTTATTGGAAAAAATTTGAACGTATTCTCATAAAGAGAGGGATGTATCAACAGACCTGTGCTGATTAGTGTAGTGGTTTGCATATGAGGTTTCTAAATTTATGTAGGTCCATTCTTATTCTATATTCCTTTCTTGTATTCACACCACCGGATTCTCCAACACCCAAAACATTCTTAATCATGTACTAGCCTCGTGTCAGGACCTGGGGTTGATAATCTCTACTGATAAAACAAAGATACTCAATAGGCGTCCTCCTCGACAGAGAGGCACAGTTCGTCAGATCCAGTTGCATGATGGGTCTCTTATAGAATATGTAAGCAGATACAGGTATCTAGGCTTTGAGGTTCCACTACTTGGACCTGTTGTAACAAGATTTTGTCGTCAATACAAAGAAAGACTAAGAGCACTTAGAGTTGTGGCTGGGTTTCACCCCAGGTATGGTGCTAATGTTAAAATTGTGAAAATGATGTATCTTGCTTATATTAGATCATTGGTTGATTATGCTGCGCCACTACTTGTTCTTGTGTCTGACTGGAAGCTTAGAGGGCTGGAAAATCTGCAGAACGAAGCAATGAGGATCATTTTAGGATGCCCTCGTACTGCCAAAATTTTAAATATGCAAAAAGAACTTGATATTCCAAGCATCAGAGATCGTGTTACTGAAAGAAATATCCTAATTGGGATTAATATGTTCAGGCAAGCCCATTCAAACCCCTGCACAGAAGCCCTCCAAACTTTCCTCAGCACTGGTGAACACTCCTCCAGATGGATCGAAAAAACTGCAATCACCTCCGCATGAATCAGATACATGATCTATGTCAAGTAAGGCAACAGCGGCACTTCTCCGCTCCATGGGATATTACCCCATTCCAAACTACCATTCCTCCATTTCCCCCCAAACTACTTCTTAAATCACAACCAAAACTTCGCCTTGAAGCCAAACATGATGCCTTGAGCTGTATTGATAACTTAGTCACACAGCACACACTCTCGCAAATTATTTACGTTGATGGTTCTGTTCACCAATCCACTGGTGCAGCTGGTAGTGCTGCTGTTGTCGTACAGAGTGATGGCTCTCTTAAAGAAATTGGAGCACGCATTAATAATTGGGCCTCTACCCTTCAGACAGAACTGTTTGCCATACTCCTTGCACTGAAATGCATCTATGTATCTAAGATTGACAGTTTAATTGTAACTGATTCTCTGTCATCCATAAATGCTCTCAACTCGTTAAGTATAAATTGTGGCATGCTTGTGTCAGAAGCCAGACATAAGTATGGTAAGATTGTGGACAGTGGAGTCAGAGTGCACATGCTGTGGATTCCATCTCACACTGGTCTTCAGATGCATGATAGAACTGATAAATTGGCTAAGCTGTATGCTTTCAAAGAGGGAGTAGATTACAATCTTGGCTTGTCAGGTAGTAGTTTGAGAGCAATAATACGAAAAGAACTTCAACTGAATTTTATTGACTTAAGACTCAGGGAGATTGACACCAGTCAGTCCATCTATCATCATTCTATCATGCAGGAGGAGCCCCATGTCTATGGTGCATCCAACAAAATAAGCAGACTCTTGGATGTCACTACCGCCCGGCTCCGGCTGGGTTACAAGTATCTTTGGCAGGTTAAATCCCCACCACCAGATGTAGACCAAACGAAATGTAAACTTTGCCAGATGGACTATTATCACACCCTGCGTCATTATGTACTGGAGTGCGATAAAATTAATGAATTTAGAAACAACTCACTCAGAAGTGTTCAAGAAATGGCAAAGTATTTTATCCACAGTGGTACATTGCAGACCATTCTGGAGAAATACCCTGACTTTGCTAGCTGTAAATAATGCATTACCACGTGTGTGTGTGTGTGTGTGTATGTGTGTGTGTTTGTGTATGAGTGTGTATATGTGTGTGTGTGCACTCACCTAGTTGAGATTGCAGGGGTTGAGTCCAAGCTCCTGGTGTGTATGTGTGTGTGTGTGTGTGTGTGTGTGTGTGTGTGTGTATGTGTGTGTGTTTGTGTATGTGTGTGTGTATATGTGTGTGTGTGTTTGTGTGTGTGTTTGTGTGTGTGTGTCTGTGTGTGTGTGTTGTTTTAACCCCGACGGGCCCATCACGACGTAGGAACCAGAGCAACCATCACCACTCCAACACCACCTACTACACTCTGGCTCCTAATGTCATGATGGGCCGTCGGGGTTAAAACAACTCTAGGAGATATACGGAATGAATAAGGAAGGATGTTTTAGGGATGATGTGGATGAGGAAATGTGATATGCAACATAAATGCGGTATGAATATTCATACCGCAATGTGTTAAGTATAGGTTTTTGGTGTATGTCTTAGTTAAGATGTGTATGTCTTAGTTGGAGGTGAATGTCTTGGATTTGGTGTGTATGTCTCATGTCTTAAATTTGTGATTGAAATGTATAAGATGTGGGTGTCTGTGTATTATTTTTTTTTTTTGTGATAGTGATATGTTATAGTGCTCATGTTATGTTATAGATGTTGGTGGAAGTGTTGTGGTATTTTTGTGTATGTCTTATTTTTGTGCGAATGTTTAAAAAATAAGTGTTTTCAGTGATCATAGTAGTTTTGAGATGCATGATCTTAGATTTTTGGTGATCTTGGTGATGAGTGTTGATAGATGATGGTAAACATGATATGGAATTGGTGATCGTGATTTTTGTGTGAATAATTATAAAAATGTGTGTTTTCTGTGATCTTGGTGGTGGGGTCATAAAATCTGGTAATCGTCTTGGATATAGTGTTCTTAGATAATGTAGGGTACAACAGGTTGAAACAAGGTGGGTTGGGTGTGATGTTACCAACCACCAAGTAACACAATGGGAGTGTGACGTCACTGGAGGTGAGCTCGTCGGTCCTGTGAGGTGTGACATCGTGTGTTGGTGGTAGTGAGGTGAGTGCGCTTAGATATTGTCAAATATGATTTTTTTGTGTGAAATGTTTATAAAAATGAGTGTTTTCTGTGATATTAGTGATTTTTGAGGTAAGTGAACATGGGTGATTGTAGTTGGTGGTTGTCTTAGATTATGTGTGTGTACAAGATATGTTTTCAGTTGATGGTGAACATGTACTAAGTGTTTGCGTATTAGGTTTGTGTTCATGCTTTTTTTTTTATGCGCCAAATGGGGAGGGAGTTCTTGGTTATAGTGATTTGAGGGGATTTCTATAAAAAGGATGTTAGATGGTGATGTTAAACTTAGTTTCTAGTGATTTTGACGGTGATTTGGTAGTATTCAGTGGTGATTTGGTAGTAATCAGTAGTGTTTTGGGAGTATTCGGAGGTGTTTGATGGTGTTTTTTGAAGATGATCAGTGGTGTTCAGAGTTGGTTCAAAGTTAGTCAGTGTGTTAGATATGGTAATGTCTCATGTCATAAGTGTATGAGTTAGTTTTTTTTGTGCTAATGTTGTAAAGTCTGGAGAATGAGGGAGGAGTTTGGTGGATGAGATGTAATTTCGGTTAATGAAATGTGTAAGTGTGAATGAGAATGTGAATTGGTGGGTGAGTTAGAGAAGACAAAATGTTATGTGATCTTAGTAAAAGTATAGATAGTTTTAGTGATCTTCGTTATGATGATGTTTTAAGAGAATGTGTACAAAAAAAAAAATGTGTGATCTTAGTGGTGGGGTTATAGAATTTGGTAAACGTCTTTGATTGTGGTGATCTTAGATATTGGAGATATAACGGATATGTGTTTGTGTTAGTTTTGGTAAAATGTCTCATGTCATAAGTGTCTGAGTTAGTTTTTGTGTTAATGTTGTAAAGTCTGGAGACTGAGGGAGTAGTATGGTGGATGTGTTGTAATTTCAGTTAATGAAATGTGTAAGTGTAGATAAATTAGAGATGATAAATCTTATTTGGGAGTAATCAAAATGATATTTTGGAAGTGCTTCAGTGTTGTTTGGAAATGTTCAAAGGTGTTTATGTGAGTATTCAAATGATTATGAGTGTTCGAAGTAATCTTGGGGTTGTTCTGTAGTGAGATGATAAAGGTTGTGGATGAGAGATATTGAGAAAAGGTGGTCTCAAATGATGTATGAGAGTGTTTTGAAGGTGTTCAAAGTAAAGTGAGGTGTGTGTGTGTGTGTGTGTGTGTGTGTGTGTGTGTGTGGTCATAGAGTTTTGTGAATATCTTGGTTACAGTGATTTTAGTGGATTTGAGATGGGTGATGAGATACATTTGTGGATGTGAAATGTGATTTTTTGTGTGTTCAGAAGAGGTGTGTTGGGAGATGGGTGAGTGGATGTGAAGAAATGCGGGTGAGATGGAGAGGGGTATGGGGGAGGGTTGTATTAGAAATTTAAAGAAATATGGGGAGATTTTACTGAAAATAAAGGTAATGTGTAAATATTTTAAAAAGAAATTATAGAATTGAAAAGTTATGATATATTGGAAAAGAATGGAGGGTGTAGAAACATGTCTCAGTAGTTGGGTAGTGAGATTAGTTGATGCGAGTATAATATCAATTTATGTGGATACAAGGAGATGGGTATGGAGAGGATTTTATTAGAATTTTAGTAATGTAAAGAGGAATGTGTATTGCATTTAAGATTCAGTAAAAAGAAGGGGAAAAAAATTGTGAATAAATTGGTAATTGATGAGGGTTGTGGGTAATGTAGTCGAACTAGAGATACCAAAAAAAGATGATATAAGTGGGTTGTTTTTGTGACTTTTTCTGATGAAATTAGTTAAAACGAGAAAAAAATTGTGGGTTGTGGGGTGTTGGTGGTTGTAGGTGTTGTCGAACTAGTGATGTCGAAAAAGTGGTTATAAGTTGTGGGTTGTTGATGTGACTTTTTCTGATGAAATTAGTTAAAACGAGAAAAAAAACTGTGGGTTGTGGGTGTTGTGGGTTGTGGGTGTTGTTGTCGAACTAGAGATACCGAAAAAAGTGGTTATAAGTTGTGGGTAGTTGTTGTGACTTTTTCTGATGAAATTAGTTAAAACGTGAAAAAAAATTGTGGGTGATGTGGGATGTGGGTGTTGTGGGTTGTGGGTGTTGTTGTCGAACTAGAGATGCTGAAAAGTGGTTATAAGTTGTGGGTTGTTGATGTGACTTTTTCTGGTGAAATTAGTTAAAACGAGAAAAAATTGTGGGATGTGGGTGTTGTGGGTGCTGTTGTCGAACTAGAGATACAGAAAAGACGTTATAAGTGTGTTGTTGTTGTGACTTTTTCTGATGAAATTAGTTAAAACGTGAAAAAAATGTGGGTTGTGGGATGTGGGTGTTGTGGATTGTGGGCGTTGTTGTCGAACTAGAGATACCGAAAAAGTGGTTATAAGTTGTGGGTTGTTGTGCCTTTTTCTGATGAAATTAGTTAAAACGAGAAAAAATTGTGGGGTGTGAGTGTTGTGGGATGTGGGTGTTGTTGTCGAACTAGAGTTGTTGAAAAGTGAATATAAGTTGTGGGTTGTTGTTGTTGTGACTTTGTGATGAAATTAGTTAAAACGAGAAAAAATTGTGGGTTGTTGGTGATGTGGGTTGTGGGTAATGTGGGATGTGGGTGTTGTGGGTTGTGGGTGTTGTGGGATGTGGGTGTTGATCTTAGTTTATGGTGATTTTGGTGGTGTTTTGAGTGTATTCAGTGGTGTTTTAGTAGTATTCAGTGGTGTAATTGGGAGTACTCAAACGGTGTTTTGAGGTTATTCAAAGGTGTGATTATAAGTTGTGGGTTGTTGTTGTTGTGACTTTCTGATGAAATTAGTTAAAACGAGAAAAAAATTGTGGTGTGTGGGTGATGTGGGTTGTGTGTGTTGTGGGTGATGTGGGTTGTGGGTGTTGTGGGGTGTGGGTGATGTGGGTTGTGGGTGTTGTGGGATGTGGGTGTTGTGGGTGTTGTTGTCAAACTAGAGATACCGAAAAAGATGTTATAAGTAGGTTGTTGTTGTGACTTTTTCTGGTGAAATTAGTTAAAACGAGAAAAATTGTGGGGTGTGGGTGTTGTGGGTTGTGGGTGTTGTGGGTGTTGTGGGTGTTGTTGTCGAACTAGAGATACCGAAAAAGTGGTTATAAGTTGTGGGTTGTTGTTGTGACTTTTTCTGATGATTAGATTTAGATTTTGCCACCGAAGTGGCTAGTTTATTGTGCACCCCATATCCATCCTGTGGACGGTAGCGCGAGAGCATGTGGATACACAAAAGGCCTAGGAACTAGGCCCCAAAGGGTTAACAGGAATACATATGGATTTATATCTACATATCTATAGTTCACTTATCTGTTACAAGCAAATTTAGGAAATTTGCTTAGTATATCTGGTATCTTATTTTCATTAATAAGATATCTTGACATGTCACATAGGTTATTATACTGTCTCTGTATTCCTCAATAAGTGGACAATTAAGCACATAGTGTTCAAGAGAGTGACCATATGCCTGATCACATAATTTACATTTAGTTTGATCATCATCTGTGTGTCTCCCAAACTGCCAGAAGTACTTGTAACCAAGCCTAAGCCTGGCCACTACAACATCAGTCAGTCTGTTCACATTGCAAGTTGCTCCATAAACATACTTATCTACGTTCATGTTATCATAGTGGGTTATAGATCTACTCAGGCTTCTAACTGCATTCCTATAACAATCATCTTCATTATTTACTTCTCTCCTAATATTATTCCTAATGCTAGACACAGTTATACCAAAGTTATATCCTACGTTTACCTGGAGTTTACCTGGAGAGAGTTTCGGGGGTCAACGCCCCCGCGGCCCGGTCTGTGACCAGGCCTCCTGGTGGATCAGCGCCTGATCAACGTAGTGGAGGCAGGAACCATACATAGTTTTAAGACGAGGTATGATAAAGCTCATGGAGCGGGGAGAGAGAGGACCCAGTAGCAACCGGTGAAGAGGCGGGGCCAGGAGCTAGGACTCGACCCCTGCAACCACAAATAGGTGAGTACAAATAGGAGAGTACACACACACACACACACACACACACACACACACACACACACACACACACACACACACACACACACACACACACACACACACACACACACACACGCACACACACAAAGTTGAAGACACAAATGAATCACAGGGATGTTAGGAAGTATTTCTTCAGCCACAGAGTAGTCAGTAAGTGGAATAGTTTGGGAAGCGATGTAGTGGAGGCAGGATCCATACATAGCTTTAAGCAGAGGTATGATAAAGCTCACGGTTCAGGGAGAGTGACCTAGTAGCGATCAGTGAAGAGGCGGGGGCCAGGAGCTCGGACTCGACCCCCGCAACCTCAACTAGGTGAGTACAACTAGGTGAGTACACACACACACACACGCATACACAAAGAAAAGTGGTAATGCTTCATTGACAGTGAGCAAAGTCGAGGTATTTTTCCAGAATGGTTTGTAATAAACCAGTGGATAAAATACTCTGACATTTCTTGAATATTTCTGAGTGAGTTGTCTCTGAATTCATTAATTTTGTCGCATTACAGTATATAATGACGCAAGGTGTAACAATAGCCCACCAGGCAAAGTTTACATTATACTACGTTATTTCTGATAGGTATCAACGGATCTGCCTACGTTCTTCCCACAAGTATCTGGTCATGCTTATGTGTTGACGATTTTGCAATCGCTTGTGTAGATTCAGAATTTCAGCTCCCAAAACGCTACCGATCGTGCTGCCTGCTGGGCCACTTAACATGTTTTCAAATTTTCTATTTTAGCACGACGCCCAATCATCCCACAATTTATTTTATATTTGTATGATTTCACTTTTCAAGTACAATTCTTGGTCTTCTCTTTGTCGAATGTCTTCGTGGTTTCACATCATCTCCACTTAATTGCCCCAACTGAGTTTTAACAATATCCAATACTCTTAATACATTCTACAGAGCTACTCTATTATTAATAAAGAGGAAGACTCAATTAACACTATTCTAGGACAAGGCTACATACTACATATGAGTACAGTGATTTATCACTTGACTTTGAAATCCGGGATGAATACAGAATTATACTGGTAGAGTACATTTGCAATAAAGTGGTTCATTACAGCTCCAATAAGAGGCAGGGGATTTAGCTTGAGAAGCAGGGAATTTAGCGGAAGGCAAGAAATTCAGCGTGAAGTTTAGTTAGTTTAATATGTTTATTATGCACCAGGAGGCCTGGTCACAGACCGGGCCGCGGGGGCGTTGACCCCCGGAACTCTCTCCAGGTAAACTCCAGGTAAACCCCATGCCCATCCTGTGGGCGGTAGTCAAAAGATTACAGAGGTACATACTGGGTCCAGGGACTAGGGCAGGGGATGTAACACGAGATGCGTGAGATTTTGCGTGAGGCAGAAGATTTAGCGTGTGGCGGGAACTTAGCGGGACATTTAACAGACGAAAACGGAATTCGCGTTTGAAGCAGGGGGATTAAGCACTTGAAAGTAGGTAACTTAGCATGAGGCAGGAGATTTGATAGTAGATATGGAACTTATCGTGATGCTGACCCTAGCCATGTGGAAGGAGCTTAATTCGGGGAACTGGAGCACAGATCCAATTCCCTAAATCAAGAGCCCCTCACCAACATCAAGGAACCTTCCTTGAGGGGTAGGAACTTATCGTGAGACTGTATCTAGTATGGGTTAGCGTGAAATTATATCAGGTATGGGTGACGTGGGACTTACCATGGTCAGCGCTGGAGATGGCAAGGGCAGGAGAACAGACATGAGGTTGTTGGTGTAGCAGCGAGGGGTGAGGTGTTCGGGGGTCTCCCTGATGATATTGAGGGCTACGGCCACCATCACTCGCAAATACTCATTCCATCTGGCAACACAACATAAATTAGCCTTTTTTTTTAAATTAACATCATTAGGTACACATAACTTTTACCCAATGCGTGAATATTTCCAACAGGCCCTGGAGTTTCCTAACACGAAACCGTAGTATTAGGATAAAATTTGCCCGTTTTTTTTAGCCCGAAGGATTAGCTACCCAGGATAATCCAAGAAAGTCAGTTCGTTACCGAGGACTGTCTTATTTTTCACTGGGGTCCTTCAATCTTGTGCCCCAGGATGCGACCAACACCAGTCAGCTAACACCCAGGTACCTACTTACTATTATGTGAACAAGGACAAGTGTAGGAAACATGCCCAACATTTCCAACCATGCCGGGGACTGAACCACGGACTCTCAGTATGTGAGGCGAGAACGTTGCTAACCAAGCCATAGGACAGGTTACATAGGATGTAACATTCCAACAGAACTTAGTTTTCTAACACACTTTCTCATCAGTTTGTCGGTATTGTATACCTTTATAATATAACACTTTTTTTAGGCATTTCATATAGTATTTGATAGAGCACCCAGGGGGTGAAACGTCGTATTAATAAGTTTCTTTGCTGAATGTGTCTTTCTACCATCCAAAGACATCAATGATTTATGAGTAATTGGCACGCATTTCAAACATCAAGTTTGAGCACCAGAACACCTTAATATTAATCTGATAAATCTGCTCACATTGAGAACAATAGATTATAAGCTGGCATGAACACTAATATCATAAGCTTGATAACAATCTGTGTAGGCCTATATTTGAGAAACAATTCAATATAATTGAGTATTGAAAAAAAAAACTGTACACCGAACTAAAGATCGAAACAAATAGTGCAATGTCATGCGAACGTCTCAGGCTTCCTCAAAATTCCTCAAGGCGACAAGATATTACATTACGACAGTCACGTAAGCCGCTTCCCTATGGTATGCCTTATCAGTACTTAAATGATTGGTTGATTTGTTAGGTTTAAAGCTTATCTCCCCCACGAAAGTCATTAAAGCCGCATTTCACCTGTGCTTCATCAATCAAGAATACTCCATTCTTGAAATTAATATGTATGCAGAGGAAAACTGAGACACATATGCAACATCTGGGTATCTTTATTGTAGACGCGTCGCCATCCAGTGGCTTTATCAATACAGATTCTAGGACATAATTTGAACACAGTAGAACTATATACAAAAGATGAGGTAAACAGTCCCTCAGCCTTGGAGTTGGTGTGAAGAGCACCGTAGTTGTGAAGATGTCTCAGTTCTCATCTTGTCGGTATTGTATACCATTCTTGTACATGTATGCAGATACAAGAGTACATTTCCTGATCAAGCTTTCTCAAAGGTTCGGCAACTCTTGAAGCCCTAACCATGGAAAAAGGTACACGAAAACCTAAAGAGACACCAGATCAAAACAAGGCATAATTAGAATAGTTTATTGATTAATTTTTTTCCTTGCCTTCTCTGCGAGAACATTGGTAATATGGATAAAATATAACTTTCAAATGGATCTGTCCCATAGTGACACAGCTAGTGGACCTGTGATATTTTTCCCATGCTCAACACATTGAGGGTACGTTCACCCAAAGACTCAGAGGCTGGTAAACTGTCAAAATACACAATAGTTGAAATATTAGGAAAAAAAAAAACAGAGAATTCCAGATCAAGTATTTCTTAACGTAATTCAGTTGGTTTGCATTCCAGTTTAAAAGTGTTGACTACATTCACTTGAAGATAACCCCTGTAAAGACAGATGCTTTGAGATTTCACTGCTACGTTGATGCTTAAATTGCTCAGTTGCTGAAAATATATCTTGATTATTCAGTCTGTTGAACTAATAAAACCACTGGTTGGCGAAACATCTTCAAATGCCCCAAAAATCACAAAGTTGTAGTGACTCAAAGTTGCGTGTAAGGCCTGGAAAATAGTCAAAGATTACAAAGTTTGCACTCATCCTATAGTGCTGCTCACCATCGGATTCACTAGGTAAGCTGCAATTCGTTGCAAATTCTAATAAAAGTCCAGTATTCCGTGCTACCAATTTGGCCTCGGGATTGCATCCCACTGTTGAATGTCATTTTCACGACATTCAGTGTTATACCGCCCATTATCCAATGTATTATTCCGTGCTTCAGTAGCGAAATTAGTTTGGAGAAACATGGCAATTAACTTCATCCACGTAGATGACATTAGAATGTATTAAAATTCTGATAAATATCTATGCAGTAAGATTAAATTGTTCAAACTCATTTAAAGCCTTTCTCACTGGATTGAAATGCTGAAACATTAGGGTGCCTGGAAGCAATGATTCCAGGCACATTATGCTAGTGATTCTAGAGCACGTTTTGCATCTCAGGATACAGTCGTCAGGTGACCTGAAGCTAAACCTGACCTCTCTTCACTCACATGCACAATGGCTTTATACAGCATGTTTCTTTTACGTTTGTATATCTTTCAACAAGTCGGCCGTCTCACACCGAGGCAGGGTGAGCCAAAAAGAAAGAAAATCCCCAAGAAGAAAATACTTTCATCATCATTCAACACTCACCTCACTCATACATAATCACTGTATATATATTATATATATATATATATATATATATATATATATATATATATATATATATATATATATATATATATATATATATATATATATATATATATGCAATAAGATCACAGTAAACAGGTGATTTCAGAATATGCAAAACAACCACTCTGAAAGAATAGAGAAATTCCAAGCGCTTTCTTGACTACTCACATTATAGCGTCCTTGGATGCTTTACTTTCATAGTTCCTTGATAATGTGAGTAGTCACGAAAGCGCTTGGAATTTCTCTATTCTTTCAGAGTGGTTGTTTTGTATATATATATATATATATATATATATATATATATATATATATATATATATATATATATATATATATATATATATATATATATATATATATATATATATATATATATATATATATATGTCGTGCCGTATATGTAAAACTGGTCAATTAGCAAGAACTCATTTAAAATTAAGTCCTTTCTAAAATTTTCTCTTATACGTTTAAAGATATATTTTTTTCTTTATTGTTGATGTAAAAATTTATAATTTTGCACCAAAAGGAACTTAGAAAACTTACCTAACCTTATAATAACAAGCGCAATTTATTTTAGCCTAACCCAACTAAATATATTTTAGATTTGTTTACAATAATGTAATACTAAACAAACACAGTAAAATATATTTTTTTTCGTTAGGTTCAGAATGATTTTGGCGAAATTATTGTATACACAAATTTTCACTTGTCCTATATGGCAAGATGAGCGTTGCTATTTAAGCCAAGATCGCAAGTTCTGCCTATTCGGCACGACATATATATATAATTATTTATATTTAAGGGGCTGCAAGAGTGGAAAGTGGCCAGGGCCTTGCTGGATCTCTTGAAGAGTCTGGCAATTATAAATATACAAGGTGACATTTTATGACGACTTAACCTAAGATACCTCCAAAATTAATCAAAATTATTATTTTTAGGGGGAAGCGCTAAACTCGTTGGGGTGAAACTGCTTGATGAAAGGGAGGCAATCAAGTTCGATCCAAGGAAGGGGAGGACAAGTCCATTTCCTTCAGTCAAGAGCTGCTCACCAGCACCATGGGACCTACCTCCCTTGAGGGGCGAGTGAAATTAAGAACATAGCTCAGGAAACGTTGGAATCGCGGGAAGTTTGGAGTCACAACACTGATGGCTAGCTAATAAATATTAAGGATATAATTGATTATTATTCCCCTTGAGAAAAGTTGTTTGACCCCGGTGATGGGCTCTTGATCCATGAAATTGAACTTGACCTCCCCTTCCTCGGATCAAACCCGATTGCCTCCCATTCCCCCAATGACAAACCCCTACGGGTTTTGCGTTCCCAGATGAATGTTCTGTTACAATAATTTGCTTGGTTATTCTTGTTATTTTATTTATGATAAAGCGCTAATCCCATAGGTCATAAAACGCCCGAGGAATGGGAGGCAGATTTAAGGACGACAGTAGCCTGAATTTCTTGAAGCAAGAAGCCTTCACGAATTATATATTATGCTCGAAATTATTACTGGGAAGCGCTAAACCCTTATAGATAATACAGCATCTGGGGTGTAGGAAGTATAGTATGCAAAATTCAGCTGATTACACCCAGTTTGTTCTTAACTGAAAACTTTTATCTTAGATTATATTGGTGATGGCATCTTGGAGCATTAATAACACATACTTACATGAAATTACTATTGTTTCCTTGACTCATCTTGGAAAATATGACGAAAGAGTTGTAGTACCAAGCGTGTGTTGACCCTCTCAGCTGTGACGCTGATTATCGAGGACTCCAGTGGAATTCAAGTCACTTTGATTTTTTTTTTTGGGGGGGGGGGAGTTATCCTAAGTAATTTATACATATATTACTAAACATATGTTTTATATATTGTGTAAAACTGTACCTAAATAAGCTTACTTATTTACTGACTAAGGATATCAGTCACTCTGTCTGACTTTTTTGGGTTATCCTAGGTTCTCTACACATATGCTGCTATGTATGATAATTCTATGTAACTGTATTTGTGTATACCTGAATAAATTTACTTACTTACTTACTAGCTGATAACCATTCAGGGGTCAGAATTATTTTATCGTAGGTTATTTTTTTTACAGTAAATTCTTATCCAGTGTTATTATATTAAATGTACTAAAGAGCAATAACGCACAATACCGTGACTGGAATAATACACAATTAACTCACACAAACTAAAATAAATAATTTTATTTGGGCTTATTGCATGATCATGATTCTTTAATAATTACAAGGTAGTGTTATTCACTTAATATATAATATCTAAATAAATATAAATTTGTACCGTGCACAACCTACTATAAACATTTAATTTTTGAGAATTCATATAAGCTCGTTAGGCCTAAGATTTATCGAGTGCACGATGGTCATTAAGGTCATATATGTGTATTCTATCATCAAGTATAAATGAATTACTAAAACGTGTGTTAAAGTAATATCTTAGTGTATATGCACCGAGACAGACACATTTTGGCGTATATACCGCGTTATACGACCTTCCTAATGAGTATGTGACCTCTGGCAGGCCTGACCCAGTCTTAGGGGAAAAAATGTGGAGACATAATTGCATATCTCATCTGCTTTCTTTGTTATTAAGATTCTAGATTACAAAAAGAAACATACTTAGGTAGAAAGTACATATGCTAAATATCGTTTATATAACTAGCGAAATAAAGCAAAGTAAAAAAGATGTATCCGTATTGGTTCAAGAAGGAGGATCACAACAAAGGTGGAGAGGCTGGAGGAAGCACTCAAGCACTTGTCTCTCCGGGCATGGCGACACTTGTGAGAGAGATGCAGCGAGTTGCTACCACCACCATCAGAGGTGTGAGGCAGCTGCACCTGTCCAAACCTTATAGTAGCACCTTTACGGCCACAGATGCTGTCATGCCGAAGCCCTACACCACGAAATTTACTGGTATGTCATTCCATTTATAGTGTAAAGCTTTTGGAATATTTCCAAACGGCCAGGTTAGTGAACAGCGTATGTGATATTTTAGCGCTTTTCATGACCATACGTTCATAATGTAGTTAATATCTTACATATAGTATGGGGTTAAAGGGCTCTTCTCATACCCTAGAAGACGTGGGGAGTGTCCCATCACGAGCGAGACGGACTTTTTTTTGGGTTATCCTAGGTAATCTACACATACGCTGCTATGTATGATAATTTATGTAACTGTATTTATATGTACCTATACTTGAATAAACTTACTAGCAAGTATCATAAGGACCCTAATGAAAATAAGTCACTTTGCCTTTCTTGGGTTATCCTAGGTAATCTACACATGTTGCTATGTATGATAATTTATGTAACTATTTATGTGTGTACCTGCACTTGAATAAACTTACCTACTGCCCATGTTCCTAACAGTAAATAGGTACCTATGGGGTAATAGTAGACTGGTGTTGTTTGCCTCCTCGGATAAGACCTAATAACGGGACCCTGTGGGAAACAAGCCGCATTGATTACTTTGAGTTATTTTTTTTTTATCCTTTGTTTAATAATAATGGTCTAATCTGAATATTCTTCCTGATATGGTATACCTGGTGAGGGTTTCGGGGGTCATTGTCCCCACAGCCCAGCATGTAACCAGGTTTCGTGGTGGATCAAGGCCTGATTAACCGGGCTGTTACTGCTGGCCGCATGTAAACTGACATACAAACCACACCTGGCTAGTCAGGTAGTGACTTTAGGTGCCAACCCAGTGCCTTCTTGAAGACAGCCAGGGGTCTATTGGTAATCCCCTTTATGTATGCTGAGAGACAGTTAAACAGTCTTGGGTCCCAGACACTTATTGTGTTGTCTCGTAGCATACTCAAGGTGCCCCTGCTTTTCATTGAGGGGTCTTGCACCACCTGCTGAGTCTTTTTCTTTTGTAGAGTGATTTTCATGTGTAAATTTGATACTAATGCCTCTAGGATTTTCGAAGTGTATATTATCATACATCTTTCTCACCTGCATTCCAGGGAATACAAGTCTAGGAACTTAACCATTCCCAGTAATTTAACACACTTATGTGTGTCATGAATGCGCTCTGTACACTCTCTAGGTCAGCAATTTCATGTGCCTTGAAAGGCATCATTAGTTTACAGCAATATTCCAGCCTAGAGAGAACAAGCAGTTTGAAGAGAATCATCATGGGGCTTTACATCCCTAGTTTTAAAGGTTCTCATTATCCATTTTATCATTTTTCTGGTGGTAATAAATGGGCTGCAATGACATTATCCTGAGTTAAATTTTCCTGTTTTATCACTTGTACACCTTTATCATGCTTAATTAATGTAACCATTGAAGAAATTCACTGAGGCAGGGTGACCTGTAATATATGCATGTCAAGGGCATGCAGAAATGACAGTTCAGGTGTCCCTCCAAACAGTGAATATCCCAAATCTCTCCTTTAGAGTTCAGGCACTGTACTTCCCACCTCCAGGACTCCAGCTAACTGGTTTCCCTGAATCCCTTTACAAAATATTACCCTGCTCACACTCCAACAGCTCATCAGATCCCAGAAACCATTTGTCTCCACCCACTTCTATCTAACACACACACATACCTGCTGTGTGTCCAAGCCCCTTTCACACAAAACCTTTTTAGCATCTCTCTTTCCTTTATATGTGTAAGCTATTTTATAGTTAGCCAGCCTAGCATATGCATTTTTTAGTTTCATTTATATGAACTGGTGATGATTTTTGATTAATATCTCCTGGATCCCTTTCTTTGCATGATACTCCCAGAATTTTGTTACACAGTCTGTATTCTGTACATGGTCTGATTTTACCTTTTCACATTTTCATTATATGGCATATATCAAAGTTAGATTCCAGCATGCATCTGCTTAATTTATCCAAATCTTATAAAGATTGTTACTTTTATAATTTATTTTAAAAAAGATTTTTGCATTTACAAAACAGATTTATATTGGTTTCCATTCCTTCTGGTAAGTCATCTGTATAAATTAAAACTTTATAAGCAAATACAGATTTCTGTGCCATTCCACTGTTAACATTTCCTCAAGAGAACATATTTTTTCTTAGTGCTTTGTATTATCCTCTCGAGCAGAAAATCCTCGTGCATTTTAATAAATTGCATTTTATTCCTCCTATGTTCTGAAGTTTTGAAGTTAGTCTTTAATGAGGAACTCAATCAAAAGCTTTCTTAAAATCTAGATAAATGCCTCTACCCATTCATTCTTTCTTGAATAATTTCTGTCATATTATCTAAATAGATCTCGCATGCTTGAATTTTCAGACTGAAAGCCAAATTTTTACTAGTCGGTAAGTTGTTTCTCTTTCAGGGTACATGTGCTTTCTTCCATTTGATCTGTCAATTTACCCTTTTGTAGCAAAATAATGTACTAAAAATATTCCAAAGAAGATAGCTCAGTTCATCTTCACATTCTTTTAAAATCCATGTTGCTATCTCATCTGGTATTATTTATTTTTGTTATTTTTTTTTAAACACCTACTGTTTCCCACCTCGTCATTCTACCAATTGTTCCTCTTCCCTCCCTCACCCACCCAGTAACTACCTCTTTACTTATCTTGGTATCCTTTTAACTTGATTATCTGTTTTAGATTCACAGTTTCAAATACTGTATTGGCACATGCATAATAGTGTATATTAAAATATTTGCTGTGGGTGTAATTTCTGCAAAACACTTGTTTCAGAAAAAAAAAAAATTGTCACCAGTCATAAAAGCATGAATTTTTTTATTATTTACCCTTAAATTGAACAAGATAAACTATCAGACGCAGTAATAGTTAACAGTCCACTTTTTCCCAGTGATATGAACCAAACAAACAGTAAAGAAATTACTCTCCAGATCATAAAGGACCAAGCAAAAGTTACAGTACCAGAGTCAGAAATAAAGGAAGCCAGGTTACTAGGATCCCATGGTAGAAAAAGTGTTATGCTTAGATTCCACTCACATGACAGGAAAAAAGACTTAATAATTGCATCTATTAAAGTAAAGAAAGAGGTATACATAAACGAGTGTCTTACCAAAAAACGTCAGAACCTCCTGTATAGAGTCAGAAAACTTAAACGGGAGAATAATGACACAATACACCAATGCTTCACACGGGATGGGAAAATTCTAGTTAGGAAAATGAATGTAGGTCAACTGTACACAATCACGAACGAGAATGATCTATCACGATTTCTCAGGGATACTAATCTTACAGAGAATAATTAAACAATGTCCATCCTAAAAGCCTATGTAGTGTAGTGTATGTCTTGCTCCTTTATTGTTCAGATTTCATAGTACAATCTCTTAGTAATTAAATAATCAACTACCTCATTTTGTGATTTTACTAGTAAGCATAAGTCACCTTATGTAATTTTCTTATTTACTATTGTTTGCTTAAATATTAGCTGAATTGATACTTTATCTGTCCATATTACTACCTCATATTTTTTTAAATACTATTAACCCTTTGACTGTCGCAACTCCCAATCCTGAGGTGTCTCCTGGTGTCGCAAAATTTAAAAAAAAAAATACTTTATGAAATGATAGAGAATCTTTTCCCAATTGTAATGACACCAAAAAAACGAAATTTGATGACAGAATTATGCTCTCGCGAAGTTAGCGACCTCGGCGCTGTTTACAAATCGGCGATTTCGCCCACTTTGAGCCCTATTTTCGGCTAATTCCATTGTTCCAGTCGCCCAAACTCATAGCTATTTCTTTAGAACTCCATTTTTTCTATCGATTGAGTACAAGAAACTGCCCATTTACCGATTTCAACTACCTAATAATGTGGTCAGAAATTTGCAATTTGGCCAATTTCACGAAAAATAAAAAATATGACAATTTCAAAATAAGGTCCAGAATGAACAATGCAGACATTCCTGGCTCTAAAATAACATTTTCTTTGCTCATCAGTCATGTCTCCAGGCCCCTCTGATATTACTCTTGCTTTCTATTTTGAATTTTTATTCAAACAAAAAATAGAAGACTTACTATTATGCAGACTACTGCAATACTGTAATAATTGTATAAATAACATCAACCCATTCATGACTGCATATTAGAATGGCTAGTTGGACATTTATTGGACAATGGCATCATTTGTTTACTTTTGAACATTGGCAAAAATCAAACATTTCCCCTACTTTGAGCTCCATTTCTAGGTTCTTTTTATAGTAAAATCAATCAAAATCACATCTATTTCTATAATATGTTTTCCATTCTATCAAATGAGACCAAGAAAACGAAAATACAACCATAATTACTGTACGAAAATAGACCACAAGGTTGGCATTTTAATTAAAAAAAAACGGTCGGAGTTTTTTTTTCTCATTATGCACTGCGTGCTCCAGGATTTTTTTTATATGGTGCACACTGACCACACAGACCCATTCTCTCACATGTGGGCCTACCAGCTTTCTCCCGCTTGATTTGAAGCCGCTAGAATTTATGAGTATATATACGTCAAACACGGTACCTCGTAAGACGTATATACAGTGGACCCCCGCATAACGATTACCTCTGAATATGACCAATTATGTAAGTGTATTTATGTAAGTGCGTTTGTACATGTATGTTTGGGGGTCTGAAATGGACTAATCTACTTCACAATATTTCTTATGGGAACAAATTCGGTCAGTACTGGCACCTGAAGATACTTCTGGAGTGAAAAAATATCGTTAACCGGGGGTCCACTGTATACGACCGCGACAGTCAAAGGGTTAATTGATATTACTTACTAAAATTAATAATTAATTACCATTTTTACTATCAGTACAATTTACTCTTAACATTTTTGACATTTAATTACCATTACTTGTCTAATTACCATAACCTGTTTTAACCCTTTGACTGTCGCAGGCCCCTTTCTGAAACTGTCATTCTATGTCGATAAATTTTTGAAAAAAAAAAAATGATTTTTCTTATGAAATGATAGAGAATCTTTTCCCGATGGTAATGACACCAAAAGTTGAAATTTGGTGGAAAACTCACGGAACTACGCTCCTGCAAAGTTAGCAGTCTCAGCGACATATGCGTATCGGCGATTTCGCCGACTTTGAGCCCTGTTTTCAGCCAATTCCGTTGTTCCAGTTGACCAAACTCATAGCTATTTCTTTAGAACTCCATTTTATCTATCAGCTGAGTACAAGAAACCGCCCATTTACCAATTTGAACTACCCAATATAGTGGTCAGAAATTGGCAATTTGGCCAATTTCACGCAAATTAAAAAAGATGCCAATTTCAAAATAGGGTCCAGAATAAACAAGGTAGACATTCTTGGCACTAAAATAACATATCCTCTGTTCATTAGTCACATCTCTAGGCCCCTCTTATATTATTATTGCTTTCTATTTTGATTTTTTATTCATACAAAAAAATACAAAATTTACTGTTATACAGACTACTGTATTATTGTAAAAATGGTATAAATAATATCAGTGCACTAGTGAAAGAATATTAGACTCCCTAGTTGACGTGTATTGGACGTGTGGTGTGATTTGTTTACTCCTGAACATTGGTAAAAATCAAACATTTCCGCTACTTTGAGCTCAGTTTCAAGGTCGTTTTCATCGTCAAAGTAATGAAAATCATCTCTATTTCTGTAATATGGTTTCCATTTTATCACCTAAGACCATGAAAAACGCGAATACAGCAATAAATATTATACGAAAATACACTTCAAAGTCGACGTTTTAATCCAAAAAAACGATCAGTTTTTTTTTCTCATTACGCACTGTGTGCTGCAGGATTTTTTTTTATGTGATGCACACTGACCACACAGACCCATTCTCTCACATGTGGGCCTACCAGCTTTCTCCCGCTTGATTTGAAGCCGCTAGAATTATTGAGTATGTATATGTCAGAAACAGTGGCACATAAGACGTATTTATACAGCGTAAACAGTCAAAGGGTTAATACCACATTTACTATCTTAGAGTACTCTTAAATTCCTTGTACTGCCAAATAACCTCTAATATAACTACCAGTGCAATATTGAATCCAAATAACTGTTCTTAAAATTTAATACTTGAAATAAACATTACTTTTTCACTTTCTTTTTTTTTTTTTTTTTTTTGCTAATTAATCTTTTTTTGTAATCATTATTACTTACTAAAATTTTAGTAAACACTATATTTACTACCAGTCAATTTTACTTTTGTACATTAATCATTATTTTATACTTTTCATAACATTTTGTTGCCAAATTTTCAAGTTTGTATATTCAACTCCAACCTTTATATTATCCTTTGTACCTGTCTACCATCATATTATAACCAAGTCATTGCCATTGTTATTTTTTACTTATTATTCTTTTGGTACTTTAATTTGTGAATTTTATTTTGTCAATTTAAATCTAGTTATACTCTTGGTCTTGTTAACAACCTATATCAGACCCTAGCGCAATTGCAAGTACCATTTTAATTTGTATTTTTATATTATAAGTTTATACCTAGTTGTACTTTAACTCATTCTAGCTCAATACATAGACAACAATAAATTCATTATATTAGACCTTAGTGCAATTACAAGAGTGAGTCTGGTGCCACTTGTAATTTTTTTTCTTTTTTTTTTTTTTTTTTTAGTATTAGTTTATACCTAGTTGTACTTTAGCTCATTCTAGCACAACACATAGACAATATCAATTTCATTATGTTTATTAGTGACTATACTCTATATGACCAAAGTGCTTTAGCAGTATACTTATCCAAACCTTCCACCACTACAGAAATCAGTATTAGAACTCACCACATAATACAGGATATAAATAACCACTATTTAAACCTAAAAGATGAATGATCACATTGACCCTGATCTAAACCTCCATAATCTAACACACAATCAAAACTTATTGGAAAGTAACTGCCTTTATTACACAGCATCACAAGCCAGCACTATCCTGAACACTGCTCAAAGTCTATCAGTTCTTAACTACAACATCAGGTCCTTAAGCAAGCACTATGATGACCTCCTGGCACTCCTTGATTCACTAAAGACACCCTTCTGCATTATTCTTACTGAGACCTGGCTTAAGCAGGACACAATTGATATCTACCCACTACCAGGATACACAGCAGTCCACAACTGCAGACCATACCAAGTTGGGGGTGGTACTGCAATCTATTACTCTAACCAACTATCTTGTATTAGCACTAATTGCTTTAGTGATGAATATGGGGAATACATTTTTGCTAATTTTACTGTAAAAAACCTCAAGACGCCTATAACAATCGGTGCCATATACCGGATACCCCACACAAACATCCCAAACTTCAGTGAGAATCTAAAGTCACTAATAACAATCAGACAAATGAACAAGCACCACCTTCTCTTAGCTGGAGACTTCAATATCAACCTTGGCCTACCAGATGATCAGACTGTAACTGATTTCATTAACAATATGAACAATGCACTTCTCATACCAACAATAACTAAACCAACCAGGCTGACTGAGACAAGTGCAACCGTAATAGACCACATATGGACCAATATACTAGCCCCCCTTAAATCAGGGATAATCACAGACAGCACTACTGACCACTACCCAACCTTCCTCTTAACGAACATTAGTAAGCCACCACTCGAATACAACAAAGTTTCATTTAGACTCCATGACGAGGCCTCAATAAGGAATTTCACAGCAGACCTAGAGACTGTTGACTGGCCTACCTAATTCTCCAATGCTCATGGTATTGACGATTGGACAGACATTTTTCTTAACAAAATACTTAGACTATACAACAAACATTGTCCTATAAAAATGAAACAGATCACGAATAAACGGCTTGGTTGCCCATGGCTAACCAACAGCATTCTGAAATCCATTGATAAGAAACACCAATATGAAAAGCAATATAGAAAGGGCTTAATACACAAAGATGTTCTTAAACAATATTCAGCAGTTTTCACCAAATTAATAAAGAAAGCCAAACAACTGTACTACTCCAGCAGATTCACTGACACAAGAGGAGATATAAAAAAGACCTGGAAAACACTTTCCCAGATTCTGGGGACCCACAAACTGAAAAAAACAAGAATATTGTTCTAACTAAACCTCATGAAACACCAATGCATCCCACTGATACAGCTAACAGGATAAACAACTTCTTCTCAAACATAGGATCTAATCTCACCAGTACAATCCCATGTACCAATGCCCGTGCCGGGGACTACCTAGATGGGAATTTCCCAAATTCCTTCTATCTTGTACCAACTGAGCCCACGGAAGTCACCGCGATCATAAAGTCACTTAAAAATAACTCGGGGGAATCTGTCTCACGTCCCACCATTATTGTACAAGCGAGCGGCCCATGTCCTTTCGCATGCTATTACATTACTTTTTAACAAGTCACTAGAAACTAGCACTTTCCCGACACTACTCAAGACAGCAAGGGTTACACCAATACATAAAGGTGGTGACCCTACAGACGTAAACAACTATAGGCCAATATCAAACTTACCATTGATATCCGAAATCTTCGAGAAACTCGTGCACAGGAGACCATATTCATTTATAACGTCACAAAACATACTCAACCCCTGCCAATTTGGAATCAGGAAAAATAAAAGCACTAATGATTCATTTGTAAAAATGCTAGACCTGCTTTATAAAGCATTGGAAAATAAGGAATATCCGCTAGGAATTTTTATTGACCTACGAAAAGCATTTGACACAGTAGACCACGGCATCCTACTCCACAAACTTGACCACTATGGTATAAGAGGCCATACGCTTGCACATTTTAAATCCTACCTTTCTAATAGGTATCAGTATGTCACCATTAAAGACACAGCCTCATCAATATTGCCACTTGATACTGGAGTTCCACAGGGAAGTGTCCTTGGACCCCTGCTCTTCCTCATTTACATCAATGATCTTCCAAACATATCCAAACACCTGAAACCCATTCTCTTTCCTGATGGCACGACTTATGTCATCTCTCACCCTAATCTTGCCACCCTCAACACCATTGTTAACGAGGAGCTGCTCAAAATATCGACTTGGATGACAGCCAATAAACTTACACTTAACACTGGCAAAACCTACTATATTATGTTTGGTAGCAGAGCAGGTGTTGCACAACTTAACATTAAGATGACAGCACTCTAATTGCCAGACATAATGAGGGCAAATTCCTTGGCCTATACCTCGACAACAACCTAAATTTCAGCACCCATATCCAGCACATAACAAAAAAAAGTATCCAAAACGGTGGGGATCCTCTCCAAGATACGATACTACGTACCGCAAACTGCCCTTCTCACACTATACCATTCACTTGTATATCCATACCTCACCTATGCTATCTGTGCTTGGGGTTCAACTGCAGCAACACACCTAAAGCCAATAATAACCCAACAAAAAGCCGCAGTAAGAATAATCACTAAATCCCATCCCTGGCTACACCCCCCCCCCACTCTTCATAGATTTAAACTTACTCCCTGTTCAGAACATCCACACTTACTACTGTGCAATCTATATCTACAGGACCTTAAATTCCAATATTAACCTTGACCTAAAATGCTTTCTTGATAGTTGTGACAGGATCCACAGGCATAACACCAGACACAAACATCTCTGACATTCCCCGTGTTCGACTAAACCTTTACAAAAATTCAATGTATTTCAAAGGACCTAAAATCTGGAACACCCTACTCTAGAACTGCAGACACATTAATCACTTTCAAAACTACAGTTAGAAAACATCTTATCTCCCTGATCCACCCCGACAACTAACTACATGATAACCACCTGGTGGTTCAAAATTACACTCACTCACCCACTGACTATAAACCCAGAAATACTAATCTTAATCTTAAAATAATAAATCCTAACTAGTCATAAGTTTGCCTATGATACTCAAATATAGACACCTTGTATTGTGCCAAAACAAAAGCATTCACATTGCTAAACTCACAAATTATGATGTAGTCACTTAGCCTTAATACTATAATCTGTAAGGATTTAATGTTGAGAATTAATCTAAGTCTGTTCGAAATGCCTAGCCATGCTAGGTGTCCTAGTGGCCCCCTCTGTAATTAGTATTTTATAACATGTAAACCACAAAATACCCAAAACCTGTAAACCCCACATTGTAACCATTATAGAGAATAAACTTGAACTGAATTGAATTGAATTAAATTATGTTCAAGACAGTCTGGTAATTATGGATGTTATGATTCCATTTCTTGACAGTTTAAATAAAAATGATTATTGTGAATCTCACTTTAAATGTGAGCCTTGCTGCTTTCTCACTTTGGTTAAGAATTCTAATGTAACCAGCAACTCAATGGTGATGTCATGGTCTCACACTCATCACTGGCGAGAAAGACCTTGATGAGCTATGTGGGTTTTTCCCCAACACTGGTATACTACAGTCTAATAAACCAAGTCATAAAATTGAGTATAGGATAATACAATATTGTAATGCAGATTTCTTGTGTGTAATGTGATAAAATTAAATAAAATATTGATAACAGTGATTAAAATACTGATTTATTTACAGGTTATATGGGTGTTACTGTGGCAACATCAATGGGTATATTTACTGGTGCAGAAATAAGCAAAAATATTGCAAGCTTCCTTGAAGAAAATGAATTGTTTGTTCCCTCTGATGATGATGATGATGATTAATCATTAATTAAAAACAATTCAAGGTAAGTTTTATTAAGCAACAACAAGAATGCCCATCCTAAGGGGCAAAAGGACCATGGCAAATTGCATTTTGAGGGTCCTGCCTCAAAAATTTGATTTGGAGAGTTTTGTCAAATTTAAACAGGTTTAATCCTGGAAATAAGCTAGTTTTCTTGCATATATATATCTGTACTATCACCAGAAGTTGCTAGAGTCCATTATTGTATCACTTTCATTACTAGATAATGGTGTTTGTAAAATCAGAAATAAAGGAAACCATTGTCCGGCAGTTCAATTCCTCAAGATTCCAATGTCATACAGTATTGTTACCTTCAAGTGTGTGAAGTTTTACTTTTTGTTGATAAAAATGTAGTTGGCATTGAAAATTGTGCATTATGTGATTTAGGGCAATAGTAAGACCTTTCATATTTCATGGATTGAGTTCACTACATGTTTTCAATGGGTGTGTATGCTGGTGGTGCAGTTGATAGCATCCTGCCTTGCATCTATTTTAACAGGTTGATTCTGCATGATTCCTTTCTCATAATACATACTCAGATAATACTAAAATTTAAAGGACTTTCAGCCTTAAATATTTAACCTATGGTGCTTTTATCTGAAGAAAAAAAATATGGGAATTATGTTAATATGACCCAATGGAAGTTCACCATGAAACTTATGCAGGTGAGGCAGTTGTCACAGGCTGAGTTCATTTTCAGGAGAGATACAGGGATAAAAGTAATTCCTGCAATACTGATGCTTTAATATATGTAATTTTGGTATAGTTATACAAACAATCTTACATATCAAATAGGAGAAAACTAGGTGCAGCAGTGTATTTTATTTTCAATATTTCTTTCCCAGGTTTGTGAATTTTCATCTAGTCTTCACTGCTTCCTTCAAATCATTTATTCAATTTATTAAGTTAGCTATTAGTTTTACTTGACTGTAATGATACCAATGTTAAAACTCTCATGTAAATGAGTAAAATGTTGATTTTTTTATGCATATATTAGTGACTTAACAATTATTATATAGTTGTAAAATATTATGCAGTGTAATTTATGTATAGCATGAAGATTTTACTTTAACATTTGCCATCTGTTATATACAAAGTATGCATTGGTTATATACTTAATATACCATATCTCTGTCATGTAACTTGTTTAAGATGTCTGATAATACTTATAAATATTATAACTGTTTAAGGTATAGCATTTAAGTTTTGCAGCGAGTTTTTGTTATCGCGTAATACAGTATGTAAAATCTGGTAGAGTTGTTAACGTAATTCTTTGTATGAGTAAACTACAACAGTGTGTTTCTTGAATGCCACATGAAAAAAAAGGTCACTTGTAACAGATATACTGTATTTTGTGTACATTATTTACATACAGTATTAATGTTACTGTAAAATCTTAATAGGTGGAAAGTTAACATGAAACAAATGGAGAACAAGAATTTATCTTATTCTATGTTAGTGATTTATTCCTGTATGTGGAATTTTCTTTTAATTTGCTTTCTTGCAGTGACTGGAAATATCTTTGTTCTGATGATTTACAGTAATACTAAGTGTTTTAATTAGTTTTATGTATTGTATTAAACTTGTGTTGAATAAAGTTATCTAATGAAATAGTTTTAAAAATTTTCCTGGAATGCTAGAGGCAATTGATGTAACTGAATGCAAACAGTGTATGCAAATGTGTCAGCTGGTAAGTAGAGATGGAGTAATTTATTTCCACTAGACACAATAGAATTGTAATGCTACTTGTGAAAATAACTGGTATTCATTTGTTACAGCCTTTTGCAGAAAAATCAGTATTAAATAGAATTATGAGTACACTGTAATATTGTTAATTGGCAAATTAGATGGAAAACTATTTACAATAAACCCTCTTACAATGCAACTTTCCATAGAGCAGTTTTGCTGCATCTTGGTTAACCCTTTGAGGGTTTTCGTCGTACTAGTACGTCTTACGCGTAGGGGTTTTTGACGTACTAGTACTCATAAATTCTAGCGACCTCAAATCTAGTGGGAGAAAGCTGGTAGGCCTTCATATGAAAGAATGGGTCTATGTGGTCAGTGTGCACAGTCTAAAAAAAATCCTGCAGCACACGGTGCATAATGAGAAAAAAAAAACTTTTTCCATTTTTTTTTAATAAATCAGCGACTTTGCAGTGTATTTTCGTATAGTATTTATTGTTGTATTCTAGTTTTCTTGGTCTCATTTTATAGAATGGAAGACATATTACTGAAATTGAGATGATTTTGACTGGTTTTACAATGAAAGGTGCCTTGAAATTGAGCTCAAAGTAGCAGAAATGTTCGATTTTTACCAAACTTCAAAAGTAAACAAATCGTGCCAAGCGTGCAATACACGTCAACTGGTGAGTCTAATATTCTTTCACAAGTGCACCAATAATATTTATACCATTTTTTACACTAATGCAGTAGTCTGCATAACAGTAAATCTTATATTTTTTGTGAGAATAAAAATTCAAAGTGGAAAGCAAAAGAATATAAGAGGGGCCTTGAGACGTGACTAATGACTAGAGGAAATGTCATTTTAGTGCCAGGAATGTCTTTCTTGTTTATTCTGGACCCTATTCCGAAATTGGCATCTTTTGAAATTTGTGTGAAATTGGCAAAATTGCTAAATTCTGACCACTGTACTGGATAGTTGAATTTATAAATGGGTGGTTTCTTGCACCCATTCGATAGAAAAAATGGAGTTCTAGCGAAATATTCATGTTTTATGTCGACTAGTACAGTGAAATTGGCCAAAAATGGGGCTCAAAGTGGGAAAAATCGCCGATCCGTAAACATCGCCGAGACCGCTAACTTTGCGAGAGCATAATTCCGTAAGTTTTCTATCAAATTTCAAACTTTTGGTGTCGTTATGATCGGGAAAAGATTCTCTATCTTTTCATAAGAGAAAATAATTTTTTTTTTTTTTTTAAATTTGGCCGACCCTGAGAACGAGTTTCGGAGAGGGCCTGTCGACCCTCAAAGGGTTAAAAAATGGAACTGAAAATTCTGATAGGCTGCAAATATCTTTATATGTAATGTAAATCTAATGAAACCGGTTATTTTCATATAGTCGGACTTGAGTCCTGGAAATGGGAAGTACAATGCCTGCACTTTAACCCTTTCAGGGTCCGTCCCGTAGATCTACGGCTTTACGTTCAGGGTCCAAACCGTAGATCTACGTCATGAGCTCAGCTCACTCTGATAAACTGTGAGTGGTAAAATTGGGCCTAGATATGAGAGAATACATCTATGTGGTATGTGTGCACCACATAAAACAAATCCTGCAGCACACTGTGTATAATGAGAGGAAAAAAACAGACCGTGATTTTCGATTAAAACAGCGACTTTGCAGTGTTTTTTTGTATGTTTTTTATAGTTGTATTTGTGATTTCTTGGTCTCATTTGATAGAATGGAAGACATATTACAGAAATAGAGATAATTTTGATTGGTTTTAGCACTGGAAATGGCTTGAAACTGAGCTCAAAGTGGCAGAAATGTTAAATTTTTGCCAATGTTCAAGAGTAAACAAACGACCTCACACGTCTAATACGCGCCAGCTGGTGGGTCTAATATACATTCATAAATGTGGTGATGATATTTATACAATTATTACAATATTGCATAACAGTAAATCTTCTATTTTTTGGTGTGAATAAAAATTCATTATGTGAATAAAAAATCAAAATGGAATTTATTTGTAAAGCCTCAAAACATAACTAATGAACAGAGGAAATGTTAGTTTAGTGCCAGGAATACCTACATTGTTTATTCTGGATCCTATTTTGAAATTGGAATATTTTGAACTTTATGTTAAATTGGCCAAATTACCAATTTCTGGTCACTTTATTTTGTAGTTGAAACAGTTGACTTGGCGATTTCTTGTGCTCAATCGATAGAATAGAAGTAATCCTAGTGAAATAGCTAAGAATTTGGTCGACTGGAATAATGTAATTGGCCTAAAATGGGAGTCAAAGTCGGCAAAATCGCCGATTCGTAAATATCGCTGACACATCAAAATTCACGAGAGCATAATTTCGTCAATTTCCCATCAAATTTCATACTTTTTGTTTTATTACATTCACAAAAAGATTCTCTACCATTTCCTAAGAAAAAAATAAAAAATTTTTTTTTTTAAATTCTTGAACACTGGGGCACCACTTCAGATTTTGGCCTTGGACCCTGAAAGGGTTAAAGGAGGGGTTTGGGATATTAGCAGTTTGGAGGGATATGTTGTGTATCTTTATACGTATATGCTTCTAAACTGTTGTATTCTGAGCACCTCTGCAAAAGCAGTGATAATGTGTGAGTGTGGTGAAAGTGTTGAATGATGATGAAAGTATTTTCTTTTTGGGGATTTTCTTTCTTTTTTGGGGTCACCCTGCCTCGGTGGGAGACGACCGACTTGTTGAAAAAAAAAAAAAAAATTAATAACATGAATTTTGGGTGGTACAGTTGTTGATGTTTTAAAATCTGCTAGCTGATGATCCTGAATGGCAAAGCCTCCCACAATTTTATTAAAGTACTGCTATATTTTTCTTTGTTATTCTTTCAAATGCATTCACCTTTTATAAATGATTTCTTGGAACTATTTGGTAAGGAAATTAATTTTGTAATGTTGTGAAGTTGGCATATTCAAGACGAAAATATGGTAATAGCCAAAACTACCTAGTAGGTACAATATGCAAAATGAAAAGACATTAAATTTCTTACACTTGCTGATATATTGTCCAGGCAATCATTCACACCAACTGCATGAATTCCACACTCAAACACTTAATCACATACCTAGCCTATCTTTGGCAAGTTATTAAGACACGAGCACCACTCGCATATTTTTGAGAGAGGTTCACCTGCACAACAAGCTTTATCAGTCCAGTACAGAGGCATGTGGTCTGAACCTTCTATACTGGAGCCAGTGGAAAAAGTGGAGGAAAGAGAGAGAAAGCAGTTGATGACTCTTGCACTTACTACTGCCTTTATATTTTTACTTGCCAGTAATTATAACAAAAATTGTCAATGCAGTTTTTTATTACTATTCTTATTAACACTGCTCTTTTACTCTTCTGAATTCTGCTACGTCACATAATCATTACATTTAATAATCCTATCACACAAATATACTTAGTTGATCCTTATGGGTCTACCATTTCCTCATCAATGTAATAATGATAATACACTATGTATTACAGTGGACCCCCGGTAATCGGCCACAATCCGTTCATGAAGGTCGGCTGATAACCGAAATGGCCGATAACCGAATTAATATTTCCCATAAGAATTAATGAAAATAAAATTAATTTGTTCCCAACAAATTTTTTTTTTTTCTCTCTCTCAACAAGTTGGCCGTCTCCCACCGAGGCAGGGTGACCCAAAAAAGAAAGAAAATCCCCAAAAAGAAAATGCTTTCATCATTCAACACTTTCACCACACTCACACATAATCACTGTTTTTGCAGAGGTGCTCAGAATACAACAGTTTAGAAGCATATACGTATAAAGATACACAACATATCCCTCCAAACTGCCAATATCCCAAACCCCTCCTTTAAAGTGCAGGCATTGTACTTCCCATTTCCAGGACTCAAGTCCGACTATATGAAAATAACCGGTTCCCCTGAATCCCTTCACTAAATATTACCCTGCTCACACTCCAACAGATCGTCAGGTCCCAAGTACCATTCGTCTCCATTCACTCCTATCTAACACGCTCATGCATGCTTGCTGGAAGTCCAAGCCCCTTGCCCACAAAACCTCCTTTACCCCCTCTCTCCAACCCTTTCGAGGACGACCCCTACCTCGCCTTCCTTCCCCTATAGATTTATATGCTTTCCATGTCATTCTACTTTGATCCGTTCTCTCTAAATGACCAAACCACCTCAACAACCCCTCTTCTGCCCTCTGACTAATACTTTTATTAACTCCACACCTTTTCCTAATTTCCACACTCATAATTTTCTGCATAATATTTACACCACACATTGCCCTTAGACAGGACATCTCCACTGCCTCCAACCATCTCCTCGCTGCTGCATTTACCACCCAAGCTTCACACCCATATAAGAGTGTTGGTACTACTATACTTTCATACATTCCCTTCTTTGCCTCCATAGATAACGTTTTTTGACTCCACATATACCTCAATGCACCACTCACCTTTTTTCTTTCATCAATTCTATGATTAACCTCATCCTTCATAAATCCATCCGCCGACACGTCAACTCCCAAGTATCTGAAAACATTTACTTCTTCCATACTCCTCCCCAATTTGATATCCAATTTTTCTTTATCTAAATCATTTGATACCCTCATCACCTTACTCTTTTCTATGTTCACTTTCAACTTTCTACCTTTACACACATTCCCAAACTCATCCACTAACCTTTGCAATTTTTCTTTAGAATCTCCCATAAGCACAGTATCATCAGCAAAAAGTAACTGTGTTAATTCCCATTTTGAATTTGATTCCCCATAATTTAATCCCACCCCTCTCCCGAACACCCTAGCATTTACTTCTTTTACAACCCCATCTATAAATATATTAAACAACCATGGTGACATTACACATCCCTGTCTAAGACCTACTTTTACCTGGAAGTAGTCTCCCTCTCTTCTACACACCCTAACCTGAGCCTCACTATCCTCATAAAAACTCTTTACAGCATTTAGTAACTTACCACCTATTCCATATACTTGCAACATCTGCCACATTGCTCCTCTATCCACTCTATCATATGCCTTTTCTAAATCCATAAATGCAATAAAAACTTCCCTACCTTTATCTAAATACTGTTCACATATATGCTTCAATGTAAACACTTGATCTACACATCCCCTACCCACTCTGAAACCTCCTTGCTTATCTGCAATCCTACATTCTGTCTTGCCTCTAATTCTTTCAATTATAACCCTACCATACACTTTTCCTGGTATACTCAATAAACTTATTCCTCTATAATTTTTACAATCTCTTTTGTCCCCTTTCCCTTTATATAAAGGGACTATACATGCTCTCCGCCAGTCCCTAGGTACCTTCCCCTCTTTCATACATTCATTAGACAAAAGTACCAACCACTCCAACACTATATCCCCCCCTGCTTTTAACATTTCTGTCATGATCCCATCAGTTCCAGCTGCTTTACCCCCTTTCATTCTACGTAATGCCTCGCGTACCTCCCCCACACTTACATTCTGCTCTTCTTCACTCCTAAATATTCACAAAAAAAAATTTTTTTTTTACAATTATGTAAGTATTACATACCTTTATTGAAGGCTAATGCTGGCTTCTGGAAGATAGGGAGGAGGAAAGAGAGAGGAGTTAGTGTTTGGAAGGGGAATTCCCCTCCATGAAGACTAGGTAGTAATGCCTTCTCTAGGGTTACTTCCCTTCCCTGTCTTTAATGCCAGCTTGAGAGTCACTGGACCCCTGTCTCACAAAATAACTGTCCAGAGTGCTCTGTTTCTGGCGTCTCTTTAAGATTTCCCTGAAGTGGGACAGGGTTTTGTCACAAAACATGTTGCAGATATGGCTTGTTTCAGCTTTGTCAGGGTGGTGTTTCTCTACAAAAGCTTGCACCCTGGTCCACACTGCACACACACCTTTAATCTCTGAAGAAGGCACCTCCTTCGCTCCCTCTTCCTCCTCCTCTGAAGCAAGTTCCTCAGCTGCAGTCTGTTGCTATTCAAGTTGAAGCTCTTGCAGCTCTTCAATGGTAAGCTCTTCCCTGTGGCCCTCCACCAACTCTTGCACATCCTCACCACTCACCTCCAACCCCAGGGACTTCCCCAAAGACACAATAGAGTCCACAGGGTTGGCAGGGTCAGGGTCACGGTAAGTCTCAAATCCTTCAAAATCCCTCTCTTGGACACAATCTGGCCACAGTTTTCTCCAAGCAGAATTCAAAGTCCTGGAAGTCACTCCCTCCCAAGCCTTACCTATAAAGCTTATGCAATGGAGGATAGTGAAGTGATTCCTCCAGAACTGTCTTAGGGTCAACTGAGTGTCCGAGGTCACTTCAAAGCACGTTTGAAACTGCTTTTGTGTAGAGTTTTTTGAAGTTAGAAATGGCCTGCTGGTCCGTGGGCTGGAGGAGAGGAGTGGTGTTAGGCGGCAAGAACTTCACTTTTATAAAACTGAAATCCCTAAACACTTGGTCTTCCAAGTCTGGAGGATGTGCAGGAACATTGTCCAGTAACAGGAGGCACTTGAGCGGCAATTTCTTTTCCAGGAGGTATTTTTTCACACTTGGGCCAGACACATCATTAACCCACTCTTTGAAAATTTGCCTTGTGACCCATGCCTTATGGTTAGCTTTCCACAATCTATTCTTCATAACATTGTTTTTCTTAAACACACTGGGATTTTCTAAGTGATACACAAGTAAAGGCTTCACTTTGAAATCCCCACTAGCATTACCACACAACAAAAGAGTAAGCCTGTCTTTCATATGCTTGTGTCTTGGCAATGCCTTTTCCTCCTGGGTAATGTAGGTCCTCTTTGGCATTTTCTTCCAAAACAGGCCTGTTTCGTCACAATTGAAAACTTGTTGGGGTTCAAATCCTTCAGCCTTTACATAGTCCCGGAATTCGTGAACATACTTTTCAGCTGCACATTTGTCAGAACTTGCAGCCATACCATGCCTTATAACACTGTGTATGCCACTAAGCTTCTTAAATCTATCAAACCATCCTTTGCTGGCCCTAAATTCACAAACTGCAGCACTTGTTCCAGGCATTTTCTTTGCAAGATCCTCATGCAACTGCTTTGCCTTCTCACAAATAGTAGACTCCACTTCACTGTCTCCCACTAATTCTTTTTCCTTAATCCACAATAGTAATAACTTTTCCATCTCTTCCATTATTGGTGTCATTTGTTTAGTTAGAAAAGTTACTCCTTTTGCAATGTTAGCATCTTTGATTTGTTCTTTCTTTGCCAGGATGGATGTAATTGTTGATTTATTCTTGCTGTACACCCTGGCAAGTTCCATCACCTTCATACCACTCTCAAACTTTTTGATCACTTCAGGCTTAAATTCCATGGTGTTTCTCACTTTCTTTACCACAGGAACTTTACTAGGAACTTTCTTTGGAGCCATGGTTACTTATTTCACAGTTGCACTGCAAGAAAAACCACTAAAAACAATGGTAAACAAGTGAAATGTTTGGATGTATGAGCAGACGCCTCCTCAGCCACCGAGAGAGAAAGCCAAACTGAAGCGCAAGCTGCCCCAGCCGGTGGATGGACGTGTCCAAAACCGCTGATAACCGAGTGAATGGCCAATAAGTGGGCACCGAAAAACCCGCCGATAACCAAGCTGGCCGATAACCAAACTGGCCGATAACCGGGGGTCTACTGTATATTATGATTAATAGTATATTATATTATTAGTAGATTTCTGTATTAATATTTTTTATTTGTTTGACTTTATCAAATGTATTTATCATTGGTATATGCTTGGTGTCAGTGTGACAAGTTTCTACTTGTTTGGTGTAGTTTGGTAAGGAAATGTGGCTTGTATTATGATGTTAATGTGTACTTATTGTACATGTCAGCTGATTCACCTTGGTTACATCCAACTGTATCCAATAGGCCCATGCTAACCCTTCCCAAACTCATCAGATGCTTTCAAGTACTAACAGAATGCAAGGTAAGTTATACTGTGGCAATTTTTACCTAGTACAATAGTAAGTGATTGGCAAATTTGGTGATATCTAGAACATATTCCTATTTTTTGTATGTAGTCTTTGCTTTATGATTACTATTTTACATGATGCACTAAGTCAGTGGTCATTCTTCTAGTCATCCTCCCAGTTTCCTTTGAATATTGTAGAGACAAGAGATAAAAAAAATGCTCTAAGGGATAATCTTTAAGCTATGCTCTTAAGTAACAACAGAGTGAGATAGGAAAAAACAGAATAAACTAAATAAAAATAGGTTCCATAAACAATTAGAGAATGGTATCAATGCCTAATTTCTACTGTATAGTAAACTCTTGATTTAATAGACCAATAAGGGAGAGCAAGTGGCCATTAATGGCAATTGTTATGGATGGAAATTGTTTTGCAGTGGTCATAACAGTTATGGACAATTTTGTGACCAATGTATTTTGTCCATTGTTTCTGAATCAACTGATCCAGTGGATTTTGTCCCATATTTCCACTAATAAGTCGAGGACCATTAATCAAGGATTTAAATTTTGTAACTAATAAAATGATGGCAAAATTGCATCTACACAACTTGAACTTAATGAATATCATCCTTTTTTGTGTAAAATGTATCAGCCATTTATGATTGAAGCTGTTTGGGTGAGATGTATACCTGATCCACTGTGGCCCAGTCTGTGACCAGGCCTTACAGTGGATCAGGGTATTTAACAGAAAAAATACACAACCTTTTAAAAACACTCCAATAAAAATCCCAAACTTTTCTAAATAGGACACAGCAGTTTTGAAAGTTTGAAGTCTATCTGAAGAGTTTCTCAAGTTGTTACAAGGCAACCAAATATGGAATGAACATAAGAATACAAGATCACTGCAGTAGGCCTAATGGCCCTTACTAGGAAAATCTAACTTGCACTCAAATGTTTAGAACTACCCAAAAATCTCACCTCAGTGGTCTACAAAATTGACAAGAGGGCACCTGCACATGCCAGTAGCTGCATGAACCTATTCCAAGTTATAGTACAGTAGTTTTGAAATTCTCAAGTGGACTGGGCAAAGCATTTTCAAGCTATAAAAGACAGGCTTAGATGAAAAAATTCAAGAAACCACTTTAAGGTACTCCTTTCGGGATGCTTAACTGAAACATATAGCTTTCTGCATCCACTGACAAATTTCCACTCATGGGAGGCACCTTGATGCCATGAGGAGCTTATAATTTAATCAAGGGAATTGAACCTATTCTATTCCTTGGATCAAATGATTGCCTCCCATTTCCCAATCTACAATATAATACTTAAGGGTTTAGTGCTCCCTCAGTGAGTGTAACAATAATAAATCCACAGCATTGACTAACCAAAGTGGCTGTAGCGTGTTTTTAGTAGTAATAATAGTAATGCATTGTGTGTCCTTGGAAGTAGGGGATTATTATTACAGTGGACCCCCGGTTAACGATATTTTTTCATTCCAGAAGTATGTTCAGGTGCCAGTACTGACTGAATTTGTTCCCATAAGGAATATTGTGAAGTAGATTAGTCCATTTCAGACCCCCAAACATACACGTACAAACGCACTTACATAAATACACTTACATAATTGGTCGCATTGGGAGGTGATCGTTATGCGGGGGTCCACTGTATTATTATTATTATTATTATTATTATTATTATTTTAACAAGTCGGCCGTCTCCCACCGAGCCAGGGTGACCCAAAAAAGAAAGAAAATCCCCAAAAAAGAAAATACTTTCATCATCATTCAACACTATTGCCTCACTCACACATAATCTGTTGCACCCAGATACAACAGTTTAGAAACATATATAAAGATACATAACATACCCCTCCAAACTGCCAATATCCCAAACCCCTCCTTGAAAGTGCAGGCATTGTACTTCCCATTTCCAGTACTCAAGTCCAGCTATATAAAAATAACCAGTTTCCCTGAATCCCTTCACTAAATATTACCCTGCTCACACTCCAACAGCTCGTCAGGTCCCAAAAACCATTCGTCTTCATTCACTCCTATCTAACACGCTCACACATGCTTGCTGGAAGTCAAAGCCCCTTGCCCACAAAACCACCTTTACCCCCTCCACCCAACCTTTTTGAGGGTGACCCCTACCCTGCCTTCCTTTCCCTACAGATTTATATGCTCTTCAAATCATTTTACTTTGATCCATTCTAAGTGACCAAACCACCTCAACAACCTCTCTTTAGCCCTCTGACTAATACTTTTAGGAACTCCACACCTCCTAATTTCCACTCTCCAAATTCTCTGCATAATATTTGCACCACACATTGCACTTAGACAGGACATCTCCACTGCCTCCAGCTGCCTCCTCGCTGCGGCATTTGCAACCCAAGCTTCACACCCATGTAAGAGTGTTGGTACCATTATATTTTCGTACACTCCCTTCTTTGCCTCATGGATAACGTTTTTTGTCTCCACAAATACCTCAATGCACCACTCGCCTTTTTTCCTTCATCAGTTCTATCGTTAGCCTCATCCATCATAAACCCATTCGCTGACAAGTCTGCTCACAAATATCTGAAAACATTCACTTCTTCCATATTCCCTCTCTCCAATGTGATATTCAATTTTTCTTTAACTAAGTCATTTGATACCCTCATCACCTTATTCTTATCTATGTTCACTTTCAACTTTTTACCTTTACATACCCTCCCAAGCTCGTCCACTAACCTTTGCAACTTTTCTTTAGAATCTCCCAAAAGCTCAGTATCATCAGCAAAAAATAACTGCGTCAACTCCCATTTTGTATTTGATTTTCAATAATTTAATCCCACCTCTCTTTTACAACCCCATCTATATGTTAAACAACCATGGTGACATTACACATCCCTGTCTAAGGCCTACTTTTACCGGGAAGCAATTTCCCTCTCTTCTTCACACCCTAACCTGAGTCTCATTATCCTCATAAAAGCTCTTTACAGCATTTAGTAACTTACCTATTCCATATACTACTTGCAACATCTGCCACATTGCTATAATAAAAAAATGCGCTAAACCTACAAGGGTCATACAGTGCAGGGTAAAGATTCATGGAAGTAGGGAAGGGTAGGAAGGTTTTTAAGTCATAGTCATTTAAGCATCCAGCATGTATATGGAATGTTTAAGGCAGATCCTACAGGGAGGGTGCCTCGATGCTGAATGGCTCTTGATCCAAGATTGTATGGTCCAGTGGATTAAGTGCTGTCCTGGAGGACAGTGCTGAGGGTGCTAGTGTTGTCCTAGAGGAAAGTGCTCCAGATGGTCCACAGCGCTCTATAGCCCTTGTGGCTTAGCGCTTCTTTTTGATTATAATAATAATCCAGACGGTCCTAGTGATGTCTTAGAAGATAGTACTCGTGAGGGTACTACTGTTGTCCTGGAGGACATTGAAGGCAACCTTACTCAGTCCACATTATTATAATTATTATTATAATAAAAAAGGAGCGCTAAGCCACAAAGGCTATACAGCGCTACTCAGTCCACAGACGTTCAAAATAGAAATACTGCTGGAGATGGATCAAAATGGGATGATGCCTTAGGGAAGAGTGTCGACACACTACCAGCAAAACCTGGTGGAAGCACAGATGTCCATACAGGGGTAAACGATATTGAGGAAAAAGGAAAAATAAATGCACCAGCAGTGAAAGCAGCTACAATAAATCCTAGCAAACAGAAGTACAACCTATGTAAATACTACGCCTTGGGTATCTGCAGACACGGTATATCTGGTAATACAGGGAACACATGCACCTTTGACCATCCCGAAAAATGCCGCACCCATATGAAAACAGGAGAGTGCAACTTCCCTTCTTGTAACTTATTTCACCTAGAAATGTGTCACTCTTCAATCCATAAAAGAAAATACTACAATGCATACTGCCAGGCACATCTAAAGGGGACTAGAAGGCAGACCAGTCAGACTATGGGAAACAAAAGAGAGGAGCCACAACCTCTCCAGGGACAGGTTTTTCAGGGCCAGAAGGGAAAAAAGACTGGCAAGAAATGACAATAATCCTACACCACCTGAAAACACTTCTGGAGCAGAGGCCCCTCAAGGAAGGTTCCTTGATGTTGGTGAGGGGCTCTTGATTTAGGGAATTGGATCTGTGCTCCAGTTCCCCGAATTAAGCCTGAATGCCTTCCACATCCCCCCACCCAGGCGCTGTATAATCCTCCGGGTTTAGCGCTTCCCCTTGATTATAATAATAATAATGGAGCAGAGGCACGGACATTGGCCTCTACCCCAGAACAACAGATATTAGAGCCAGCAAATAACCCCCCCCCCCCTATAATCCACCAATACATTTGTCTTTGCAAATATACAGGGTCTAAAGCCGTCAAAAAACAAAATTCCTTACATCAAGGGACTGCTCGCAGAGTCAAATGCAATGTTTGCAGCATTTACAGACCCACATAAAGGATCATTATGACCAAGAAATATGGATCCCAGATTATAACCTATTCCGATGCGACAGCCTAAACAGGCAACAAGGGGGGGATTGGCCTGTATGTCAGAGTCACTCATTTGCACAGAACTACTAAACACCTCAAATGATGTAGCTAAAGTTTTGACGGTAAAGATCGAAAACCAAAATCTTGTCAATGTGGTAGTATACAAGCCTCCAGATGCAACTTCCCAGCAATTCCAGGAGCAGCTTGAGAAAATTGACCACTGTCTGGAAAATCTCCCAACTCCTGCCCCAAACATCTTATACTAGGAGATTTCAACCTGAGACACCTAAAATGGAGGAGTATAGCTGCCCGGGAGGCAGCTCAGATGAAAATTCACACACATGAACAAATTCACCTCAAACCAGCAAATAGTAGAGCCTACAAGACTAGAAAATACGCTGGACCTCATCTTCACTAACAATGATGATCTGATAATATAACTGTATCAAAGACAATTCACTCAGATCACAACATAATAGAGCTACAGACATGTATGCACAGGGCTCCAGACCAGCAAAATGTGAGCAGTCATGAAGGTCTCTTCACGATATTCAATTTCAATAACAAAAACATACAATGGGATCAAGTAAACCATGTCCTAAATAAAACAAGCTGGGAAGATATCCTAAACAACATGGATCCGAACATTTGCCTTGAAAAAAATGAATTCTGTGGTTCTTGAGATCTGCTCAAGACACATTCCATTAAGAAAAAGAGAGAGATGTAAACTAGAGAGAGACGTTCCCTATACAGATGAAGGCGAAGAGTCACAGAGCTGCTGAGTGGGGTCACTATATCTGAAATACGAAGGGAGGCACTAGTCAATGAAATTGCAAATATCAAAGTTAAGCTGAAGGAATCTTGTAGGAGACAAGAATCACAGGAAGAACTAAAAGCCATAAAGGAAATTGAAAAAAAAACTTCTATTATGCCAAATATAAGGGAAAAACAACATCCAGTATTGGGCCCCTGCTTAGACGGGATGGGACATATACAGATGATAGCCAAGAAATGAGTGAGATACTACAGTCCCAATATGACTCAGTGTTCAGCGATCCACTGCCCACTCTAAGGATCGACAATCCAAATGAATTGTTTATGAACGAAACCCAAAATTTGGTCATCCCAAAACTCTTGGATATTATTCTAACTCCAAAAGATTTTGAAGAGGCAATTAATGACATGCCCATGCACTCTGCCCCAGGCCCAGACTTGTGGAACTCCGTGTTCATCAAGAATTGCAAGAAGTCCCTATCGCATGCCTTCAGCATTTTATGGAGAGGGAGCATGGACACAGGGGTCATCCCACACACTAAAAACAACAGACATAGCCCCACTTCACAAAGGTGGCAGTAATGCAATTGCAAAGAACTACAGACCGATAGCACTAACATCCCATATCACAAAAATCTTTGAGAGGGTTCTAAGAAGCAAGATAGCCAACCACCTAGATACCCATCAATTACACAACCCAGGGCAACACGGGTTTAGAGCAGGTCGCTCCTGTCTGTCCCAACTACTGGACCACTGTGACAAGGTCCTGGATGCTGTAGAGGATGAACAAAATACAGATGTAGTATACACAGACTTTGCAAAAGCTTTCGACAAGTGTTACCATGGTGTAATAGCACACAAAATGTGGGATAAAGGAATAACGGGAAAAGTTGATAGATGGATCTACAACTTCATGACAAACAGAATACAAGAGTAATAGTAAACAGAGTAAAGTCCCAGGCAGCCACGGTAAAAAGCTCTGCTCCACAAGGCACAGTACTCGCTCCCATTCTATTCTTCACCCTCATTTCTGACATAGAGATGTAAGCCATAGCTCCGTGTCTTCCTTGGCGGATGACATCAGGATCACCATGGAAGTGACCTTTATCGAAGACACTGTGAGACTCCAAGCGGACATCAACCAAATCTTCGAATGGGCCACTCAAAACAATACGAAGTTCAACGAGGAGAAATTTCAACTACTCAGATATGGAAAACTTGAAGAAATTAAAAATGTGTCAGGGTATACCACAAAACTGCTAAATGCCTCAAATGATGTAGTGGAAGTTTTAGCAGTAAAGGTCGAGAACCAAAACCTAGTTGTAGTGATACTGGTCCTGTGGGGAGCAGCAGCAGGATAATACTGCACCACCTCTAGGGGCCCTTAACAACAACAACAGTTTGGTGTGTGTCATGGGCACCAACACATGGTGTGTGATTCTCTCCTACTTTATCCATTTATCAGCGATGCAGATTACATGGTGAGTTTAAATATGTGGCCTGTAGTTATAACTTTTCTCTTGACATATGCAAGACATCACCATCCCTGTAGAAGCCATTATTAGATGTACTAGTCATTATATTTTGTTGTTGCAGAAGTACTATGAAGATTCTATGTTCAATAAAGCCTAGAGATAAGGCCTGTGTTTCTATCACAACAATTTATTGAACATAGAATCCTGGGCTACCTGGTGGTGATCCTGCGCTAGACTACATCACAACATGGAGCGTTTACTGAAACCTGAGAGGCTAGACTGTGACCCCAGCTTATCAACGGCTGCTCAGGAATGGAAGCACTGGTTTAAGACTTTCGAAAACTTCTTGGGAGCCCTTCCTAAAGAAGATCTAGATAAACTAAGTCTGCTCATCAATTTTGTGTCACCTAAGATATATGAGGCTATTTCTGAGTGTAATACCTACGAAGATGCTATCAAAACCCTCAAGTCTCAGTATATTAAACCTACAAATGAAATCTTTGCACGCTATCGCCTTGCAACTCGCCGCCAGCAGATTGATGAGTCCTTAGAGGAATACTTTCAAGCACTGAAAATTTTAGGTAAGGACTGTCACTTCCAAGCAGTGACAGCTGCTCAGTATTGTGAAGAGTCCATCAGGGATGCTTTTATCAGTGGCCTGCAATCACCAATAATAAGGCAGCGTTTATTGGAGAATAAAACTCTCGACTTAGCCGCTGCCTTTGACCAGGCAAGAGCTCTAGATTCAGCCCAGAAGAATTCTGAAGTATACAGTACCACTCAGCCTTCTCGAGTGGTAAGTGCTGCAATTCCTGACCAAGACTCTTGCAATGAAGTTACTGGGGAACCTGCCTCAGTGACAGCAGCAGCAGGTACGGTGTGTTTCTTTTGTGGTTTTTCAAGACATCCACGTCCAAAGTGTCCTGCTCGTGAAGCAATGTGCCATAAATGCCACAAGAAAGGTCACTTTGCTAAAGTATGTCGTGCTAATGCATCAACAAGAGCTAGTGCCTCCACACATTCCAGTGATCATGCGACTCTAGCAACAGTGACTTCTGCGGCTACTCCAAATTCACTGTCAAAGGCAGTTGTGAAAGTATTCATCAAAGGAACAGAAGTAGATGGTCTTATTGATAGTGGCAGCTCAGAGAGTTTCATCAACCTTGACTTAGTTAAACGGCTCTCCTTGACTCTACATCACTCATCAGGTACCGTTTCCATGGCATCAACATCTCTCTCTATTCAGACCTTAGGGTTTTGTAAGGTAAATCTCAGAGTTAATGGAAAGGATTATCAAGATGTACATTTAGCTATTCTGCCACAACTGTGCTCTGATGTTATCCTTGGTCAGGACTTTCAGAAGCTGCATGGTAGTGTCACCTTAACATATGGAGGTGAACTGCCTCCTCTTGTTGTCTGTGGACTTAGCACTTTAAGGGTAGACCCACCAAAGCTGTTTGCAAATCTTACCGCGGATTGCCATCCTATATCAGCTAAGTCACGCCGCTATTCTTATGAGGATCGGATGTTCATTGAGAAAGAAACTCAGAGGCTGCTGAAGGAGGGTATTATAGAACCGAGTGATTCCCCTTGGCGTGCACAGGTTGTTGTTGTTAAAGATGGTTATAGGAAACGGAGACTGGCTATCGATTACTCTGAGACAATCAACAAATTTACACTTCTTGATGGGTACCCTCTACCTCGAATTGACGATACAGTGAACAAAATTGCTCAGTACTACGTGTTTAGCACAATTGATCTGCAGAGTGCCTATCATCAAGTCCCTATAAGGAATGAAGATAAACCATACACAGCGTTTCAGGCTAGTGATGGCCTGTATCAGTTTACCAGAGTCCCTTTTGGAGTCACCAATGGGGTAGCCTGCTTCCAACGAATTATGGATTCACTCATTCAGGAAGAGCAACTCATGGGAACCTACGCGTATTTAGATAATGTTACCATTTGTGGCAAGACCCAGGAGGAACATGATGCAAACCTTGATAAGTTTTTGGAAGCCGCCAAGAAGAAAAATATCAGTTACAATGAGGAAAAGTGCACTTTTTCAACTAAAAGGCTTAGCATCCTTGGTTATGTAGTGGAAGGAGGTTCAATATTCCCAGACCCTGAACGACTACGACCTCTACGGGAACTTCCAATGCCTCAAGACAAAAAGTCACTCCGAAGAACTCTTGGTCTCTTTGCTTATTACTCACAATGGATCTACAACTATTCAAGTAAAGTCCGCCCATTGAGTGCTACCACATTTCCTGTGACAAAGGAAGCAGAAGCCGCTTTCCATACTCTCAAACAGGACATTGAAAACTCAGTAGTTCAAGCCATTGATTAGTCCCTACCATTCGAAGTGGAAACGGATGCATCTGACATTGCCATTGCTGCAGTCTTATCTCAGGCAGGACGACCAGTAGCCTTCTTTTCGAGAACTTTTCAAGGATCAGAGAAATGTTATGCTGCTGTAGAAAAGGAAGCCCAGGCCATCATAGAAGCAGTTCGCCACTGGAGGCATTATTTAACTGGTAGACATTTCACCATAAGGACTGACCAACGGTCCGTGATGTATATGTTCGACAAGAGGCACAAAAGTAGGATAAAGAATGACAAGATATTACGCTGGAGGATGGAACTATCGTGTTATGACTTTGATATTCTGTACCGACCGGGTCAAGAGAACATCTCACCTGATGCATTCTCTAGGTCCCACTGTGGAGCAGCATGTCATGATTTGCAATCACTCTCAGCTCTCCACAAGGCTTTGTGTCACCCAGGAGTTACACGCCTGTACCATTTTGTCAAATCAAAGAACATGCCCTACTCAGTGGAAGATGTGCGACAAGTGATCAGAGCATGCAGAGTATGTGCAGAGTGCAAGCCAAACTTTCATCAGCCAGAGAAGACTCATCTCATAAAATCCACCCAGCCTTTCGAAAGATTGAATATAGATTTCAAAGGACCTCTACCAAGCACAAATCAGAATAGGTATTTCCTTAACATAGTAGATGAATATTCAAGGTTTCCCTTTGTATTCCCCTGTGCAAATATGGCTGCTTCAACTGTTATTAGTTGTCTTTCACAGTTGTTCTCTATTTTTGGTATGCCAGCTTATATCCATTCAGACAGGGGATCCTCGTTCATGAGTAACGAACTTCAGGAGTTTTTGGCTAGCAAAGGTATTGCCTGCAGCAGAACAACAAGCTACAACCCTCAAGGCAATGGTCAAGTGGAGCGGTTCAATGGTACTATATGGAAGGCAGTTACAATGACATTAAAGTCGCGCAATCTACCTGTTCAACACTGGCAAACTGTCCTACCTGATGCTCTTCACTCTATTAGATCACTGCTGTGCACAGCTACTAATGCAACCCCTCATGAAAGACTCCTCAACTATTCACGTCGTTCCTCTACGGGAGCCTCCGTGCCCACTTGGTTATGTCATCCTGGACCCGTTCTCCTGAAGAGTCACTGTAGGATGAACAAGACGGATCCTTTAGTGGAAGAGGTAGAGCTCCTGCAAGCTAATCCACATTACGCCCACATTCGCTACCAAAATGGTGAAGAGACTACAGTATCTACAAGACATTTAGCCCCAGTTGAAATCCCTATTAGTGTGGAATCTCAAGATACACCAATAGATGTGAAAGATGCTTCGTTTTCTCCTGGAAAGCCCCTTGAGACTACCCCTATGGAAATAGAGGATTCTGCTCCAGCAGTTAATCAAACCCCGCTGGAAAATATCGAACCTGGTGAAGAGGCTCAAGGGCTACGAAGGTCGGGACGTGTACGTCGCCCACCTAACAGTTTGGGAGATTACTGTCTCTGATATTTTAGAAGGGGGAGATTGTAGTGATACTGGTCCTGTGGGGAGCAGCAGCAGGATAATACTGCACCACCTCTAGGGGCCCTTAACAACAACAACAGTTTGGTGTGTGTCATGGGCACTAACACATGGTGTGTGATTCTCTCCTACTTTATCCATTTATCAGCGATGCAGATTACATGGTGAGTTTAAATATGTGGCCTGTAGTTATAACTTTTCTCTTGACATATGCAAGACATCACCATCCCTGTAGAAGCCATTATTAGATGTACTAGTCATTATATTTTGTTGTTGCAGAAGTACTATGAAGATTCTATGTTCAATAAAGCCTAGAGATAAGGCCTGTGTTTCTATCACAACACTAGTCATTGTGGTAGTCTACAAGCCTCCGGATGCAACATCCCAGCAATTCCAGGAACAGTTGTTAAAAATTGACCACTGTCTGGAAAATCTTCCAGCTCCTGCACCCAACATCTTGCTCCTGGGGGATTTCAACTTAAGGCACCTAAAATGGAGGAATATAGCAAATAATATTGTTGCAGTAATAACACCAGGAGGCAGCTCTGATGAAAACTCACACTCACACGAGCTTTTAAATCTCTGCACAAAATTCAATTTAAACCAGCAAATAATAGAGCCTACTAGACTGGAGAATACACTAGACCTCATCTTCACTAACAATGATGATCTGATAAGAAATGTCACCATATCAAAAACAATATACTCAGATCACAACATAATTGAGGTTCAGACATGTATGCGTGGAACCCCAGACCGACATAATGAGACTAGTCACGAGGGAGCATTCACCAAATTCAACTTCAATAACAAAAACATAAAGTGGGACCAAGTAAACCAAGTCCTAACCGATATAAGCTGGGAAGATATACTAAGCAACACAGACCCCAACTTATGCCTAGAACAGATTAACTTGGTGGCACTCGATGTATGCACAAGGCTTATTCCTCTAAGAAAAAGGAGGAGTAGATGTAAAATAGAAAGAGACAGGCGCTCCCTTTACAGGTGACGGAAAAGAATAACAGAGCGGCTAAAAGAGGTCAATATATCTGAAATGCGTAGGGAGACACTGGTCAGAGAAATAGCAAGCATCGAACTTAAGCTAAAGGAATCTTATAGGAGTCAGGAATCGCGGGAAGAACTAAAAGCCATAAATGAAATCGAAAGAAACCCAAAGTATTTCTTCTCCTATGCCAAATCAAAGTCGAGAACAACGTCCAGTATTGGGCCCCTACTTAAACAAGATGGGTCCTACACAGATGACAGCAAGGAAATGAGTGAGCTACTCAAGTCCCAATATGACTCAGTTTTTAGCAAGCCGCTAACCAGACTGAGAGTCGAAGATCAAAACGAATTTTTTATGAGAGAGCCACAAAATTTGATTAAAACAAGCCTATCCGATGTTATCCTGACGCCAAATGACATCGAACAGGCGATAAATGACATGCCCATGCACTCTGCCCCAGGGCCAGACTCATGGAACTCTGTGTTCATCAAAAACTGCAAGAAGCCCTTATCACGAGCCTTTTCCATCCTATGGAGAGGGAGCATGGACACGGGGGTCGTCCCACAGTTACTAACAACAACAGACATAGCCCCACTCCACAAAGGGGGCAGTAAAGCAACAGCAAAGAACTACAGACCAATAGCACTAACATCCCATATCATAAAAATCTTTGAAAGGGTCCTAAGAAGCAAGATCACCACCCATCTAGAAACCCATCAGTTACACAACCCAGGGCAACATGGGTTTAAAACAGGTCGCTCCTGTCTGTCTCAACTATTGGATCACTACGACAAGGTCCTAGATGCACTAGAAGACAAAAAGAATGCAGATGTAATATATACAGACTTTGCAAAAGCCTTCGACAAGTGTGACCATGGCGTAATAGCGCACAAAATGCGTGCTAAAGGAATAACAGGAAAAGTCGGTCGATGGATCTATAATTTCCTCACTAACAGAACACAGAGAGTAGTCGTCAACAGAGTAAAGTCCGAGGCAGCTACGGTGAAAAGCTCTGTTCCACAAGGCACAGTACTCGCTCCCATCTTGTTCCTCATCCTCATATCCGACATAGACAAGGATGTCAGCCACAGCACCGTGTCTTCCTTTGCAGATGACACCCGAATCTGCATGACAGTGTCTTCCATTGCAGACACTGCAAGGCTCCAGGCGGACATCAACCAAATCTTTCAGTGGGCTGCAGAAAACAATATGAAGTTCAACGATGAGAAATTTCAATTACTCAGATATGGTAAACACGAGGAAATTAAATCTTCATCAGAGTACAAAACAAATTCTGGCCACAAAATAGAGCGAAACACCAACGTCAAAGACCTGGGAGTGATCATGTCGGAGGATCTCACCTTCAAGGACCATAACATTGTATCAATCGCATCTGCTAGAAAAATGACAGGATGGATAATGAGAACCTTCAAAACTAGGGAGGCCAAGCCCATGATGACACTCTTCAGGTCACTTGTTCTATCTAGGCTGGAATATTGCTGCACACTAACAGCACCTTTCAAGGCAGGTGAAATTGCCGACCTAGAAAATGTACAGAGAACCTTCACGGCACGCATAACGGAGATAAAACACCTCAATTACTGGGAGTGCTTGAGGTTCCTAAACCTGTATTCCCTGGAATGCAGGAGGGAGAGATACATGATTATATACACCTGGAAAATCCTAGAGGGACTAGTACCGAACTTGCACACGAAAATCACTCACTACGAAAGCAAAAGACTTGGCAGACGATGCAACATCCCCCCAATGAAAAGCAGGGTGTCACTAGCACGTTAAGAGACCATACAATAAGTGTCAGGGGCCCGAGACTGTTCAACTGCCTCCCAGCATACATAAGGGGGATTACCAACAGACCCCTGGCAGTCTTCAAGCTGGCACTGGACAAGCACCTAAAGTCAGTTCCTGATCAGCCGGGCTGTGGCTCGTACGTTGGTTTGCGTGCAGCCAGCAGCAACAGCCTGGTTGATCAGGCTCTGATCCACCAGGAGGCCTGGTCACAGACCGGGCCGCGGGGGCGTTGACCCCTGGAACTCTCTCCAGGTAAACTCCAGGTAATACAATAGAGTGGAAAAGTAATGTGAAGGACCTGGGAGTGATAATGTCAGAGGATCTCACCTTCAAAGACCACAACAATCTATCTACCTCATGCGCTAGGAAAATGATAGGATGGATAATGAGAACCTTCAAAACTAGGGACGCCAAGCCCATGATGATTCTCTTCAAATCGCTTGTGCTCTCTAGGCTGGAATACTGCTGCACACTAACGGCCCCCTTCAAGGGTGGCGACATTGCAAACCTGGAGAGTGTACAAAGAACTTTCACGGCACACATAGGTGCGATAAGGCACCCAAACTACTGGGAACGATTGAAGGTCCTTGATCTGTATTCCCTCGAACACAAGCGAGAGATATACGTGATAATATACACTTGGTACCAAACCTGCGCACAAAAATCAGTCCATATGAAAGCAAAAGACTCGGCAGGAGATGCAACATTCCCCCGATGAAAAGCAGGGGCGCCACGAGTATACTGAGAGACAACAAAATAAGTGTCCGGGACCCAAAACTGTTCAGTTGCCTCCCTGTGGAAAATACTGTATATTTTCCGGAAATACAGAAATTTATAGGTAAATAGATGGCCTATATTGTATATAATAAAAATTATGTTATCGAAAATGGGAAGAAGCTGCGCGTGCGCAAAAGACAGTCGCCATTTTGTTTGAATTGGACACTAACGGTAGTGTATAATGGGAAGAATTTTTCGTGCTCTAGAGGTTAAAATTGGGTTGACACCTCTCAAATAGGGGGCGAAATTGTTGGATGTGCATTCCTGCATAACTTGAGATATCAGACGACTGGACAAGACAGCTCCAGGAACCTCAGATAAGTCTGTTATGTTTAACTCTGGCCAGTGTTATTTTCATAGATAGACAGTGAGGTTTTCTGAGTATGATACACATTAATCTCCAGTCAAATTGGTGTGTTATGATTAAGATATATTCTCCTTCTGTTGTATAAATGTGTATATATATATATATATATATATATATATATATATATATATATATATATATATATATATATATATATATATATATATATATATATATATATATATATATATATATAATTTATTAGTTTTAATATACAGTCCACAAATTTATATATTTACCAGCATTCCTGGTGATGTATATTTCATTAGTAATTAATAGGTCCAGAGCAACTTGTGGATATGACAGTGGTAGGTATCGAAGGGGGACATTTTTTGCGACCTAGGTGTCCCAAATTCCTACTGGTCTAACTGATAAATAATAATTATCTGTGTTCATTTACTGTTATGTACATAATGATACATTCAGATAAATGTAATTTTCCACACTCCCAGCATACATAAGGAGGATTACGAATATACCCCTGACTGTCTTCAAGAAGGCACTCGACAGGCACCTAAAGTCAGTACCTGACCAACCGGGCTGTGGTTCGTACGTCAGCTTGCGTGTGACCAGCAGTAACAGCCTGGTTGATCAGACCCTGATCCACCATGAGGCCTGGTCTCAAACCCTCTTGAGGTATATATATATATATATATATATATATATATATATATATATATATATATATATATATATATATAATAATAATAATAATAAAATAATAATAATAATAATAATAATAATAATAAACTTGCTTCAGGGGGAACTCTAGGTACTCCCTTATAAATTTGAAATATAAACTTGATTTTTACAAATCATAATTTACAATTCAGGAATAGGTGACATTATTGACGCTATAGAAAGCCTCTTGTTATGCACAGCATTTCAGCTGAAATTTTTTTAATTACTTTCTTTTATTAAAATTAGATACACCTCATTGCGCGGCTTCTTTGATTTATAATATATTCTTAAGAAAGTAGCTTAGCGCTTCTTTTTGATTATAATAATAATAATCTTAAGAAAGTAAACAGAAAACGTGTTGAGCAGGACGAGATTTGCATCTTGGCAACCTGTCTGTCTAGGATACAATTGAGAGCTTACGTAGAGACGTAGTATATTAGGTTTGAAGCCAAACAAATATTGTGTTTTATTTAGGGAAGTGGATTGAGTTTTAAAATAAACAAAGTTGCCATTCTCTATGTATATATTAAAAAGAAAGAGAAAATTAAAAATATAAATAAATATATGTTGGTGCAGCGTCCCTCTAGCGTCGATATTCACAACTAAAGTAACAAACAAAACAAAGATCAGCTGACGCTGGTGCGACGCAGTAGGAAAAACGCAGGAAAATTGCGTTTATTTCGCTTTTTTTTCCGTTGTCTGGTGCTTCGTACATGTGATGCAATGAGAACTTGGTAGACAATAGGTAAATATTGCCCGATTGCCTTCATTTACTAGCCAAAATAATGTAAGAAGTGAGAAAGGACCATTATTGTGTGACGTAGGTTGGCTGGGAATCCTTTGTTTTGTATGGATGATGCAAGTTACTGCTTGTGTGGGGAGCTGTCAACCAGGTATTAACACGTGATACGCGGTACCACTTACCCTATTTACATTTATTACGTCTAAATGTTCTGATGGACCTGTCAGTTCAGTGCCGATTGAAAAAGCAGATTATTATCTTTACTATTATATTTAGGGGAAAATTAAACTTCATATAACACGTATGGAATGGGAGGCAGTCAGGTACGATTCAAGGAATGAGAGAGCAGGTCCATTAACTTGGATCAAGAACCATATAACACCATCATGGAACCTACTTCCGTTGAGGTGCTAAAAAGTAAATTAATGGAAGTCGCCGCCCAGGCTGCGTATATCCCTAATTAGAACAAACGCTTCTGAATGGATGAACAATAAACTTAAACATCCCCTAAGGTAAAAAAAAAAAAAATTACAGACGAATATGAGGAGAGGGTCAACGTATTGACCAATATCGATTTAAATGGAAAAAATGTATAATGAAAGCCAAGAGAAAATATGAAATTAAGGTTGTAAGGGAATCAAATACTAATCCAAAAAGTTTCTTTAAGGCATAAAGGCATTAGATTAGGGAAAAGATAGGCCCATTTAAAATAGCTCAGGTCATCTTACTGTTAATGACAAAGAAATGTGTACCATTTTTAAAACCTGTTTACTCAGTTTTTACATGAAAATATATATGAAATCCTGGAGATCAATAATTATACAAGTCAGTACTATAATAAATTTTTCAAGGTCATAGTTGTGTGATATGGTCTTCAGACAACTTTATAGATTGAATCTAAAGTCATCTAATCCATATAGCTGTTTTTGCAAGTTACATAAGAACATAAGAACGAAGGAACACTGCAGAAGGCCTACTGGCCCATGCGAGGCAGGTCCAAGTCTCCTACCGGCTTAAGCCAATGCACCCAACCTAGTCAGGTCAGGTCACATTGACTTAAGGGAGGAACACGGCAACCGACCTGGTAGCACAAGCTATCAGGTCCAACTCACACCCACCCACATCCACTCATGTATTTATCCAACCTATTTTTAAAGCTACACAACGTTCTGGCCTCTATAACTGTACTCGGGAGTTTGTTCCACTCATCCACAACTCTATTACCAAACCAGTACTTTCCTATATCCTTCCTGAATCTGAATTTTTCCAACTTAAAACCATTGCTGCGAGTCCTGTCTAGGCTAGATATTTTCAGCACACTATTTACATCCCCTTTATTTATTCCTGTCTTCCATTTATACACCTCAATCATATCCCCCCTAATTCTATGTCTTTCTAGAGAGTGCAGATTCAGGGCCCTTAGTCTATCCTCATAGGGAAGGTTTCTGATACATGGGATCAACTTTGTCATCCTCCTTTGTACATTTTCCAGAGAATTTATATCCATTCTGTAATACGGTGACCAAAACTGTGCAGCATAATCTAAATGAGGCCTAACCAAGGATGTATAGAGTTGAAGAACAACCTGAGGACTCCTATTATTTATGCTTCTTGATATGAAGCCAAGGGTTCTATTAGCTTTATTGCGAACACTTATGCACTGTTGTCTTGGTTTCAGATTACTGCTAACCAGAACTCCTAAATCTTTTTCGCAATCCGTAATATTAAGATCTACATTATTTAGTTTATATGTGGCATGGTTATTGTCCTGTCCAACATTTAGAACTTTGCATTTGTCTATATTAAACTGCATCTGCCACTTCTCCGACCACTGCATCAGTCTATTCAAATCTTCCTGGAGTGCTCGAATGTCCTCGTCAGAATGAATTCGACGGCCTATTTTGGTGTCATCAGCAAACTTGCCGATGTCGCTCTTTATGCCCTCATCTATGTCGTTTATGTAGATTGTGAACAGCAGGGGGCCCAACACTGACCCCTGTGGAACACCGCTCGTGACGCTTCCCCACTCTGATTTCTCCCCATTTATGCAAACTCTCTGCTGCCTATTTGTCAACCATGCCTCTATCCAGGAAAAAATTTCTCCTCCTATTCCATGTGCTTTAATTTTCCTCAATAATCTCTGATGTGGGACCCTGTCAAAAGCCTTACTGAAGTCCATATACACAATATCATATTCATTACCATGATCTACCTCCTCAAATACCTTAGTGAAAAAAGTTAATAAATTCATAAGGCAGGAACGCCCCTTTGTAAAACCATGCTGAGATTCGTTGATTAATTTATGCTTTTCAAGGTGGCTATGAACTGCCTCGGCAATTATTGATTCCATAAATTTTCCCACTATGGAGGTTAGGCTTATTGGTCTATAGTTCGAAGCTAAGGACCTGTCACCTGTTTTGAAAATAGGTATCACATTTGCCATTTTCCACTTATCTGGCACCATGCCAGTTTGTAGTGATATGTTGAAAAGATTAGCCAAAGGTGTGCTAAGCTCCTCTTTACATTCCTTTAGAACCCTTGCATACAGTTCATCAGGGCCTGGGGATTTGTTAGGTTTTAATTTATCTATTTGCCTAAGGACCATGTCACTTGTGACCCTAATCGTGCACAGTTTATTATCGTCCTGTTCTACATAATTTATCATTACTGGAATATCGCTGGTATCCTCCTGTGTAAAAACTGAGAGGAAGTATGTGTTAAAAATTCTACACATTTCCTTATCACTGTCAGTGAGCTGACCCGAGGAACTTTTGAGTGGGCCTATCTTGTCCCTGATCTTACTTCTGTATACCTGAAAGAATCCTTTTGGGTTAGTCTTCGATTGTCTTGCAACTTTAACCTCATAATCTCATTTTGCTTTTCTAATTCCCTTTTTTATTTCTCTCTTTAACTGAATATATCGATTTCTTAATTGCCCCTCTCCTCTTTTGATTTGCCTATATATGCCTCTCTTTTGACCAATCAGATATTTTAATCTATTGTTCATCCATTTAGGATCATTTTTGTTTGATCTGATTTCCCTATTTGGAACATAATTTGACTGAGCAGCTAGAACTATGCCCTGGAAAGCATCATATCGGCAACTATCACCACCTACCTGACCCTTAGTCAGGTCATTCCAGTTCAGCCCACCTAAGTAATTTTTCAGTCCTATGAAATCAGCCAAGCGAAAGTCAGGGACGGAGACTTGATTGCCATTATTAGGGGAATTCCATGATATATTAACCCTTTGACTGTTTCAGGCCCCTCTCTGAAACTGTCATTCTATGTCGCTCAATTTTTGAAAAAAAAAAAAAATTATTTTTTCTTATGAAATGATAGAGAATCTTTTCCCGATGGTAATGACACCAAAAGTTCGAAATTTGGTCGAAAACTCGTGGAATCATGCTCCCGCGAAGTTAGCGGTCTCGGCGACATATGCGTATCGGCGATTTCGCCGACTTTGAGCCCAATTTTCAGCCAATTCCATTGTTCCAGTTGACCAAACTCATAGCTATTTCTTTAGAACTCCATTTTATCTATCAGCTGAGTACAAGAAACCTCCCATTTACTAATTTGGACTACCCAATATGGTGGTCAGAAATTGGCAATTTGGCCAATTTCACGCAAAATAAAAAAGATGCCAATTTCAAAATAGGGTCCAGAATAAACAAGGTAGACATTCTTGGCACTAAAATAACATAAGCTCTGTTCATTAGTCACATCTCTAGGCCCCTCTTATATTATTATTGCTTTCTATTTTGATTTTTTATTCATACAAAAAAATACAAAATTTACTGTTATGCAGACGACTGCATTATTGTAAAAATGGTATAAATAATATCAGTGCACTAGTGAAAGAATATTAGACTCCCCAGTTGACGTGTATTGGACGTGTGGTATGATTTATGTACTCTTGAACATTGGTAAAAATCGAACATTTCCGCTACTTTGAGCTCAGTTTCAAGGTCGTTTTCATCGTAAAAGTAATGAAAATCATCTCTATTTCTGTAATATGTTTTCCATTTTATCACCTAAGACCATGAAAACGCGAATACAACGATAAATACTATACGAAAATACACCTCAAAGTCGGCGTTTTATTCCAAAAAAACGATCAGAGTTTTTTTTTTCTCATTACGCAATGTGTGCTGCAGGATTTTTTTTATGTGGTGCACACTGACCACACAGACCCATTCTCTCACATGTGGGCCTACCAGCTTTCTCCCACTTGATTTGAAGGCGCTAGAATTATTGACTCGTAAGACGTATTTATACGTCGAAAACAGTCAAAGGGTTAAAACTGAGTGATTTGTGATCACTTTCCCCAAGCTCATCATTAACCTCAAGATTATTAATTAGTGTTTCCCTACTGGCAAGAACCAAGTCAAGGAGGTTATTTCCCCTAGTTGGCTCTGTCACAAACTGTTTTAAGAGGAGTCTTAAGAGGAACCTAGCAAACCATTATCAAGTGTCTTCAGTAAATCACTATAAATGAGTGTTGTACTAGACAAGTGGAAAATGGGGAAATGTGATACCTATTTACAAGGTGGGAGATAAGTTCGTAGATTTGAATGCTGCACTCCTTAAGTGGATGTGACCTGACCTGATGACTAGGCTTAAGCCAGTAGGAGACTTGGACCTGCCTTGCATGGGCCAGTAGGCCTGCTGCAGTGTTCCTTCTTTCTTATGTTCGTAAATGCCATTTGAAAATGCCTTGAAAGATATAATTTTTGTCTATGAATCTGAATACGGTTTTACAAAGGGAATCTTCCTTCTTATGAATTTTCTATCTTTTTTTTTTCCCAAGGTGTTTGAGGCAATAGACCAAGATAAGGAATACAGTATTGTGTATGTATGGACTTTGGTAAGGCCATTGATAGGGCCCCACACAGGAGACTGAGGGTGAAAGTCGCAACACATGATATAGGAGGAAATACTTCCTGGATCGAGTCATGGTTGACCGATGGGCAACCTAACCTAACCTAACCTAACCTAACCTAACCTAACCTAACCAAGAGGGTTAGTAAGCCAGTGTAGCCCAGTAAAATCAGGTTGTCATTGAGGACTGTCTTATCTCCAATGAAATCCTTCAGTCTTCTCCCCAAGGAAGTGACCCACACCTTTTGTTTAACACCCAGGTACCTATCAGTTACTAGGTGAACAGGGGCAGCAGGTATAAGGAAATGTGACCAGTGTTTCTACTCGTGCAGGGAATCAAATCCTGGTCCCTCAGTGTGCAAGCTGAGGTGGGTACCAACTGAGTCATGAGACACCCACAACAGCCATGTCATAAACAGTGTGGCTTGTTTCATCTGGGGTCCTCCCATCCTTTTGGGAAGGTTGGAGTGCAGTCCAATGGAGAGAGGTCCATTGGTTTTACTGTATCATTATCAGTATGTTATGGATCAACACTATTTCCAAACAGTATCCACCTAATTTTGGCAGGAAATAAAATTGTCCTTGAATTGCTGCCATAACCATGCCAGTCTACCTGGAGGATGTTCTAGGGGTGAACGCTCCCATGGCCCAGCCCATTACCAGGCCTCCCAGTGGATTGGCCTGATCAACCAGGCTGCTTCTGCCAGATACGAACCACAGTCCAGCTGGTCAGGTACTGACTTTAGGTATCTCTCCAGCTTCCTCTTGAAGACAGCCAGGGGTCTATTGGTACACAAATAACCCTCACATAGAAGAGAGGAGCTTACGGCGACGTTTCGGTCCGACTTGGACCATTTACAAAGTCACACTAAAGAGAAGTAGAGCAGGAAGGGGTATATATAGGCAAGAAGAGGTGGTGGCGGTGGTGGCGGCGGCAGCGGTGGCAGTGGCGGCGGTAGTGGGGAATAAGGAGGACGAGCCAGTCAAATACAAAGAAAGGGGAGCACTGCAAGAGAACTAAGTGCCCACAGAGGGAGCGCAAGTACACAGAGGTGGGGAAGAAGGGGAAGTGATGAAATAAATAATGAAGGAACAGAAACATGAGACAGAAGAAAGACAACCCAGAGGAGAAAAAGGGAAAGAGGAAAGGGGAAGAGGGAGAAGAAGAAAAAAGGAGGAATCAGGTTAAGTCACGGGTGTTCTGAAGTTTGGAGCATTTTACAATGTAGTGGGAGAGGAAGGCATCTACAGAGACGAAGCCAGGACTAAGATTCATACAAGGAAAATTGTGTATTAGAGAGGATTCAACTAGACAGTGACTGTTAAAGTTGGAAGTAGGGAAGACAGTTTTAGCAGAAGACCAATCAATAGGATGGCTGTGATCTCTGACGTGACAGAACAGAGCATTGTTAGTATTGGCAAGCCTAACACTATTTTGGTGCTCCCTAAGTCTGGCAGAAAGAGATCAACCAGTTTCTCCAAAGTATTGAAGAGGACAGGAGGAACAAGAAATAGAGTAGACACCAGGAACATCTGTAGAGGGAGGAGAGGTATGCACGAGATTAGTGCGAAGAGTATTAGTCTGGCAGAAAGTAAGCTTGATGTCTAAGGGACGGAGAGAATTGTTGAGATTAGAAAGACCGGAAATGTAGGGAAGGCAGAGGACAGAAGAGTTCCCAGGAGTAGAGAGTTTGGGAGAGAAGAAATTACGTTTAGCACTTGAGAGGGCAGAGTCTATGAAATGGGAAGGGTAGCCAAGACGGGAAAACGAATTATGAAGAGTGGAAATTTCTGCTGGAAGGAACTGAGGACCACAGATGCGGAGGGCACGGAGAAAGAGGGAAATAAGAACACTTTTCTTGACAGGGGAAGCATGATAGGAAAAGTAGTGAATGTACATGCCACTGTGCATAGGTTTGCGGTAAACGGAAAAGGAAAAACCTGTATCTGAGTGGTGGACATGGACATCAAGGAAAGGAAGCAAGGAATTAGATTCCCATTCAGCTTTAAACTTAATGGAAGGGGCAAGATTATTAAGGGCTTCAAGAAAAGGTTGGAAGAGACTGGAGTCATGAGGCCACAGAGCAAAGATGTCATCAACATAGCGGAGACAGAGTGAAGGGCGCACATCGATGGTAGGAAGAAGAACAGTCTCGAAGTATTCCATGTAAAGATTGGTAATTCACCCAGCATAGCATATTGGGATCAGGAACCCATTCTAACAGAGTTCTCAAAAAAATTTCAAATTACTTTTAATATATCTGCTTAATCTATTTTTTTATTATACTGTTGGTATCCTTAATTATATGCTTAATATTAGCAAGTGTCCCTAGAGCTAATGGGCTGATGGTAGTTGTCAAATTTCACTTATACCAGTATTCTACACTGCTCAGTGCCTGGGTAATAGTCTAGGGAATCATATCCAGGGCCAGGTGTTGAAATGAACTGTAATGAACTTCTTGCATAACAGTTTTGCGCTTAACAGGGGACTGGTCATGTCATCAGCCATGTCTGGTGAAAGTGGACGTGGTTCACGACCTTCAGTGGGCCAGCAGGTTCGTCCTGAACCTGTGGTTGAGAAAACTTTCGTTGAGAATGTAGCAGGGTTCATAAATGAGGTAAGTTTAAAGTATTGTGCAAATGTCTTCTGTACCATGTTAGATAATTAAAGCTTGATCATATTAGTTAAATTTGTAAAGTACTGCATATGAAGTGTGTGAGAGGCTGTATGGTTGTATGAATGTATACAGTGGACCCCCGCATACCGTTGGCCTTACATAACGTTAAATCCGCATACCGATACATTTTATTGCTAAGATTTTGCCTCGCATACTGCTAAAAAACCTGCTCAACGCTGTTCGTCCGAGACGCGTCTAATGTGCAGCCTGAGCCAGCCTCACATGTTCCGCCGGTGGCATTGTTTACAAGCCAGCCTCCGCGGTAACATCCAAGCATACAATCGTAACATTTCATATTATTACAGTGTTTTTGGTGATTTTATCTGCAAAATAAGTGACCATGGGCCCCAAGAAAGCTTCTAGTGCCAACCCTGTGGTAAAAAGGGTGAGAAATATTATCGAAATACTGTGGCACCATGGTCAACTGCTGATGCTGCTGCTGCTGTAGCACTGTCAGCTGCTGCTGCTGCTGCTGCTGCTGCTGTAGCACCGTTGTTGGTGTGGCTTATTGAGAATACCAAGAAACAATTAACCCCAGAGGGTTAGCCACCCAGGATAACCCAAAAAAGCGTGTCATCGAAGACTGTCTAACTTATTTCCATTGGGGTCCTTAATCTTGTCTCCCAGGATGCAACCCACACCAGTCGACTAACACCCAGGTGAACAGGGAAAAACGCCTGGAACTAGTGCTCATATTGGTGAATTTAAAGCCAGCAAAGGTTGGTTTGAGAGATTTAAGAATCGTAGTGGCATACACAGTGTGATAAGGCCTGTTCTGGAAGAAAATGCCAAACAGGACCTACACTACTCAGGAGGAAAAGGCACTCCCAGGACACAGTGTCTCATCAGTCATTGCTGCATCTTCAATAAAGGTAAGTGTCATTTATTCTTCATTTAGTAGAGTAGTACATGCACAATATATACTGTGCATGTACTACTCTACTATTGTGCATGTATCCTTCTCTTTGTGTGTAGGAAAATGTATATTTCATGTGGTAAAATTTTTTTTTTCATACTTTTGGGTGTCTTGCACGGATTAATTTGATTTCCATTATTTCTTATGGGGAAAATTCATTCGCATAACGATAATTTCGCATAACAATGAGCTCTCATGAACGGATTAATATCGTTATGTGGGGGTCCACTGTATTCAGTGATTAAGTGGAAGAAGTGATTTTTATACTGCATGAATCAAAATAAGAAAAAGTAACAGAGATGATGAGTGAATAGAATACATGATAATGTGTATGCATGTATGGCAATAAATAGCCTTGTCTTCATATTTATTTCACCCTCTTTCATTTATTATATACATTACTGTATTTTATGTCCTTCCACTTATGATGACTTGTTTTTATTCAGAAACTCCCTTGAATAGCAGAAAGGCCTCCTGGCAGCCCAATTTTTGCATGATCTAGCTTGACTATAATTTATTATTATTATTATCACACTGGCCGATTCCCACCAAGGTAGGGTGGCCCGAAAAAGAAAAACTTTCACAATCATTCACTCCATCACTGTCTTGCCAGAAGGGTGCTTTACACTACAGTTTTTAAACTGCAACATTAACACCCCTCCTTCAGAGTGCAGGCACTGTACTTCCCATCTCCAGGACTCAAGTCTGGCCTGTCGGTTTCCCTGAATCCCTTCATAAATGTTACTTTGCTCACACTCCAACAGCATGTCAAGTATTAAAAACCACTTGTCTCCATTCACTCCTATCAAACACGCTCACGCATGCCTGCTGGAAGTCCAAGCCCCTCGCACACAAAACCTCCTTTACCCCCTCCCTCCAACCTTTCCTAGGCCGACCCCTACCCCGCCTTCCTTCCACTACAGACTGATACACTCTTTAAGTCACTCTGTTTCGCTCCATTCTCTGTACATGTCTGAACCACCTCAACAACCCTTCCTCAGCCCTCTGGACAACAGTTTTGGTAATCCCGCACCTCCTAACTTCCAAACTACGAATTCTCTGCATTATGTTCACACCACACATTACTCTCAGACATGACATCTCCACTGCCTCCAGCCTTCTCCTCGCTGCAACATTCATCACCCATGCTTCACACCCATATAAGAGCATTGGTAAAACTATACTCTCATGCATTCCCCTCTTTGCCTCCAAGGACAAAGTTCTTTGTCTCCACAGACTCCTAAGTGCACCACTCACCCTTTTCCCCTCATCAGTTCTATGATTCACCTCATCTTTCATAGACCCATCCGCTGACACGTCCACTCCCAAATATCTGAATACATTCACCTCCTCCATACTCTCTCCCTCCAATCTGATATCCAATCTTTCATCACCTAATCTTTTTATTATCCTCATTACCTTACTCTTTCCTGTATTCACTTTTAATTTTCTTTTGCACACCCTACCAAATTCATCCATCTGTTTTTAATATTGTACAGTACATCCACTTTGCAATGCATCTCATTCTGTCAAAAAAATTTCGTGGATGTGTAAACATAGCTAAACCCCTTTGTAAGAGGCAACTCAATTGTTGGAAAGAAAGGCCTAGTAATCCCTTATGAATAAATTACTAAATGTAAAAAGAAGATAAACTATAGTTTTCTACGTTTTTGGGTCACCCTGCCTCAGTGGGATGTGGCTGGTATGTTTAACCCTTTGACTGTTTCAGGCCCCTTTCTGAAACTGTCATTCTATGTCGATAAATTTTTGAAAAAAAAAAAAATTATTTTTTCTTATGAAATGATAGAGAATCTTTTCCCGATGGTAATGACACCAAAAGTTCGAAATTTGGTCGAAAACTCATGGAATTACGCTCCCGCGAAGTTAGCGGTCTCGGCGACAAATGCGTATCGGCGATTTCGCCGACTTTGAGCCCTATTTTCAGCCAATTTCGTTGTTCCAGTTGACCAAACTCATAGCTATTTCTTTAGAACTCCATTTCATCTATCAGCTGAGTACAAGAAACCTCCCATTTAGCAATTTGGACTACCCAATATGGTGGTCAGAAATTGGCAATTTGGCCAATTTCATGCAAACTAAAAAAGATGCCAATTTCAAAATAGGGTCCAGAATAAACAAGGTAGACATTCTTGGCACTAAAATAACATATCCTCCATTCATTAGTCACATCTCTAGGCCCCTCTTATATTATTATTGCTTTCTATTTTGATTTTTTATTCATACAAAAAAATATAAAATTTACTGTTATGCAGACTACTGTATTATTGTAAAAATGGTATAAATAATATCAGTGCACTAGTGAAAGAATATTAGACTCCCCAGTTGACGTGTATTGGATGTGTGGTGTGATTTGTTTACTCCTGAACATTGGTAAAAATCGAACATTTCCGCTACTTTAAGCTCAGTTTCAAGGTCGTTTTCATCGTCCAAGTAATGAAAATCATCTCTATTTCTGTAATATGTTTTCCATTTTATCACCTAAGACCATGAAAACGCAAATACATCGATAAATACTATACGAAAATACTGTACACCTCAAATTCGGCGTTTTAATCCAAAAAAACGATCAGAGTTTTTTTTTTTTCTCATTAATCACTGTGTGCTGCAGGATTTTTTTTATGTGGTGCACACTGACCACACAGACCCATTCTCTCACATGTGGGCCTACCAGCTTTCTTCCGCTTGATTTGAAGCCGCTAGAATTATTGAGTACAGTGGACCCCCGCATAACGATTACCTCCGAATGTGACCAATTATGTAAGTGTATTTATGTAAGTGCGTTTGTACGTGTATGTTTGGGGGTCTGAAATGGACTAATCTACTTCACAATATTCCTTATGGGAATAAATTCGGTCAGTACTGGCACCTGAACATACTTATGGAGTGAAAAAATATCGTTAATCGGGGGTCCACTGTATATATACGTCAGAAACAGTGGCGCGTAAGACGTATTTATACGGTGTAAACAGTCAAAGGGTTAAAAAAAATGCATTTTGTTTATATGGTAAAGTTTGTTAAAATGATTGTAGTATGTATTCATAATGTACTTTTTGTGTTATCATAGAAAATTAAGCCATGTTAAATCTCCACTGCCTTCAGAAGGCTGGAGACAGTGAAGATGTCATGTCTCAAAACAATGTGTGGTGTGAATATAATGCAGAAAATTTGTAGTTTGGAAATTACCAGGAGGTGCGGGATTACCAAAACTATTATTCAGAGGGCTGAGGAGGGGTTGTTGAGGTGGTTCGGACATGTAGAGAGGATGGAAGGAAATAGAATGACTTCAAGACTGTATAAATCTGTAGTGGAGGGAAGGCGGGGTAGGGGTCGGCCTAGGAAAGGTTGGAGGGAGGGGGTAAAGGAGGTTTTGTTTGCAAGGGGCTTGGTCTTCCAGCAAGCTTGTTAGATAATGAATGGAGACAAATGGTTTTTAGGACTTGACGTGCTGTGGGAGTGTGAGCAAGGTAACATTTATGAAGGGATTCAGGGACACCAGCAGGCCAGACTTGAGCCCTGGAGATGGGAAGTACAGTGTCTGCACTCTGAAGGAGGGGTGTTAATGTTGCAGTGTTATAACTGTAGTGTAAGCGCACCTCTGGCAAGACAGTGATGGAGTGAATAATGAAGGTTTTTCTTTTTCAGGCCACCCTACCTTGGTGGGAGATGGCCGATGTGTTAATAAAAAAAATAAAAGATAAAGCTGTATGTACATTTTGTATACAGCCTCTCCTCACATAATGATGGAGTTCTGTCCCTAAGACCACGTTAGTAAACGAATTCGTCGCTATGTGAGGAGCATACTGAAATGGTAGTGGGTTTGTGTCAATCATTTTTTATATCAACTTGACTCAGGAAATCGTAATGAGGCTCTCTGATTGCGGGTTCTATCCTCGTCCGTGGTATGGTTTATTTTTTATATTGTTTTACTGTCACCTTTGCACCATTTATAACATTTCTGTATATTTTTAAATGTTTATGTAGTAGTTCAGCGGTACCCCGAGTTTCGGCCATAATTCGTCCCGGAAGGCTGTTCGAGTGCCATTACCAAATGAATTTGTTCCCATAAGGAATAATATAAATTAGATTAGTCCATTTCAGACCCCAAAAATACACTTACAAAAGCACTTAGAATAATACACTTACATAATTGTTCAAGTTGGGAGCTGTATGAAACTTGGGGTACCACTGTATACTGTATATTGTAATAAACAGAATAGAGGAAATCAGCTCTAATGTACAATATTTAGGTATGCATACTGGTGAGGGAGTCTGTTGTAAGTCCGAGTCATTGGTAAACAAGTACATCACTAAGTGAGGAGAGGCTGTATTCATGTTGTCGTTCAGTATTTTTCATTTATATAATATATATTTATTTTTAGGTGGCACCGCAGACTTATAGCAATCCATCACACTATGAAGGCAAAGAAACCATCTTGTGGGTGCGATTTGATTATTGTGACATTAATGACTTAGCACGATTTCGTGACAAGATAGAAGTTAATGGAAATTCTCCGCCTCTTCTTCTCATTATAGGATATGTATGTGGTGTACAGGTATGAAACTTACATTATTACAGTACTAATATACTAAATAAATTAAGGATTGCAAACAATAATTTATATTCTTCTTTGCTTTTTATGTATTCTTTTGTAAAAAGTAAATATGTATATTTTGTAATTATCTTCTGCAGTACAGTATATCCAATAAGCAACCTCTCTTACCTAGAATATGTTTGATACCGTGCATTTCTACTTTTTTGTACTGTCTATGCTGATGAGTTACAATACTTCTAAGCCATTTATAGTGAATGCAGTTTTTGGAATTGTAGTTAGCAAAGAAGTGTTCAACTTATGTTAATGGTATAACCATGTACAAACACCCCAGGAAAATGTGGATGGCATTACAGTAGTTTTTCAGGCTTGGGTGATACCAGTCAATGGAGAGGCTATGGAAGTTTTATCATGGCGCCAGGGAGCTGTACGGACTCTTAAGGTCCTTCCAACTCCCTCCACTTCTGCTAGCACCGTAGATCATTACTCCCTTAAGCGGCCAATTATTGCACTCTGTGATACTGCTGGACCTGGCCCTCAGTTCTGTACTGTTTCATTTATTTCTCTGAAAACGGGTGAACAGGTATGTACATAAATTTTTTTTATATATATTTTCATGAAAACATTAAGTTTGTAGACCACATTTGATGTTAAAGAGAGGGAAGCATGAGCAAAAATGAATGGATGTCTGATTATAAGGGGTTCTCTGATGCTGGTGGAGGGCTCATAAACCAAGGAATTGGAGATACTATCTTCCTCAGTCAAACGTGATTACTTCTCATTCCTGGCTGCTGCATGACACATACTGGTTAAGTCTTCCCCTTAAATATAATATTAATAAATATAGTTATGGAAAGTGATAAAACTATGAATTTCAGAAAGAGAACTTGAAGTATAACCTAAAGTTAGACAGGGAAATTATCATATTTTTGAAGGGACTGAGGTGGAAATCAAGCCAAACAAATAAATTTTCAGATGAAAAAATAACATCAAATTTGTTCATAGGTGGTGTGCTTCCCAAGGTGATTGTGAACAGAGGTCACTAATTTAATATATTTTTCAGTGTCTAATATTCATTTTGATACTACTTCAGCTTATGACAATTAAAAAAATAATTTCTGTATTTTTAGGTGAAAACTATAAAATTCAAACATCCTGTACATGACATCCATGCAAACAAAAATGTTGTTGTCATTGCATTTCCGGAGAAATTGGCTGTTTTTGATGCTGCAACTTTGGAAGACACCTTCACAGTCACTACTTGCTACCCATGTCCTGGCCCTAGGTATGTAAAGCTAAGGAATGTCATTTATGCCTGTGTCTGGTTTGCAGTGTGAAATCCAGAATTTATTATAGTAAATCTAATCATAACAGGCATAACAGGGTTGCTGAGGTGGTTCGGACATGTAGAGAGAATGGAGCGAAACAGAGTGACTTAAAGAGTGTATCAGTCTGTAGTGGAAGGAAGGCGGGGTAGGGGTCGGCCTAGGAAAGGTTGGAGGGAGGGGGTAAAGGAGGTTTTGTGTGCGAGGGGCTTGGACTTCCAGCAGGCATGCGTGAGCGTGTTTGATAGGAGTGAATGGAGACAAATAGTTTTTAATACTTGACGTGCTGTTGGAGTGTGAGCAAAGTAACATTTATGAAGGGGTTCAGGGAAACCGGCAGGCCGGACTTGAGTCCTGGAGATGGGAAGTACAGTGCCTGCACTCTGAAGGAGGAGTGTTAATGTTGCAGTTTAAAAACTGTAGTGTAGAGCACCCTTCTGGCAAGACAGTGATGGAGTGAATGATGGTGAAAGTTTTTCTTTTTCGGGCCACCCTGCCTTGGTGGGAATCGGCCAGTGTGATAATAAAAAAAAAAAAATAACAGGCATCACTTATTGTGCACTACTATTTTGATAACTCGTGCTACATCTATTTCAAGCTATTCCATCATTTTAAAGAGCTTACATATATACATGCAAGATAACAGGTACATCTTGCTACTTCTGCTTACACTGATGTCGCACTACACATGCATGTACACATATATGTGTACACACCCATCTGAGTTTTCTTCTATTTTCTTAATAGTTCTTGTTCTTATTTCCTTTCATCTCCGTGGGGAAGTGGAAAATAATCCTTCCTCCATAAGTCATGCATGTCATAAGAGGCAACTAACATGCTGGGAGCAAGGGACTAGTAACCCTTTCTCCTGTATAAATTATTAAATGTAAAAACAGAATCTTTCATTTTTCTTTTTGGGCCACTCTGCCTTGGTGGGATATGGCCAGTTTGTTGAAAAAAGAAGAAAAAGTTTGTTTCTTCATTTTTTTTTAGTCACCCTGCCTCAATGGCTGTTGTGGTAAAAAATGCGTGTGTACTCACCTGTTTGTGGTTGCAGGGGTTGATACATAGTTCTTGGCCTCGCCTTTTCACTGATTGCTACTAGGTCCTCTCTCTTCCTGCTCCATGAGCTTTATCATATCTTGTCTTAAAACTATGTATGGCTCCTGCCTCCACTACGTCACTTGCCAGACTGTTCCACTTCCTGTCAACTCTTTGACTAAAGAAATGCTCCCTAACATCCTGTCTCTTTCTACCCTGTCGATTCCTCTCAGTATTTTATATGTTGTTATCATATCCCCCATATCTCTTCTGTCCTCCAGTGTCGTTAGGTTGATTTCCCTCCTTGTCAGACATGCCCCATAGCTCCTGGACTATTTTTGTTGCAAATCTTTGCACTTTCTTTAATTTCCTTACATGCTTAGCTAGGTGTGGATTCCAAACTGGTGCTGCATACTTCAGTATAGGCCTGACATATATGGTGTACAGGGTCCTGAACAATTCCTTATTGTTGGAATCCAATTATTAGGTTTGCTAGGTGCCCATATGCTGCAGCAGTTATTTGGTTAATGTGCACCTCAGGAGATGTACATGGTGTTATACTCACCCCGAGATCCTTTTCCTTGAGTGAGGTTTGTAGTCTCTGGCCTCCTAGACTGTACTCCATCTGCGGTCTTCTTTGCCCTTCCGCAGTCTTCATGAATTTGTACTTGGTGGGGTTGAACTCTAGGATCCAGTTTCTGGACCAGGCCTGCAGCCTGTCCAGATCCTTTTGTAGTTCTGCCTGGTTCTCATCTGATTGAATTCTTCTCATCAACTTCACATCATCTGCAAACAGGGACACTTCTGAGTATTCCTTCCATCATGTGGTTCACACATAACAGGAACAGCACTGGTCCTAGGACTGATCCCTGTGGAACCCTGCTCGTCACATACCATGACTTACTGATGTCTGCCCAACAGGTATTCCCTGATCCATTGCAGTGCCTTCCCCGTTATACCTGCCTGGTCCTCCAGCTTATGCACTAATCTCTTTTGTGGAATTGTGTCAAAAGCCTTCTTACAGTCCAAGAAAATGCAATCTACCCACCCTTCTCTCTCTTGTCTTACTGCTGTAACCCTATCACACAACTCCAGTAGGTTTGTGACACAGGATTTCCCGTCCTTGAAACCGTGCTGGTTGTCGTTGATGAGCTCGTTTCTTTCTAGGTGCTCCACCACTCTTCTCCTGATAATCTTCTCCATGACTTTGCATACTATACATATCAGTGACACTGGCCTGTAGTTTAATGCTTCGTGTCTGTCTCCTTTTTTAAAGATTGGGACAACATTTGCTGCCTTCCATTCCTCAGGTAGTCGCCCTGTTTCGATAGATGTGTTGAAGATTGTTGTTAGTGGCACACACAGTGCCTCTGCTCCCTCTCTCAGGACCCATGGAGAGTTGTTATTCAGCCCCATCGCCTTTGAGGTATCTAGCTCCCTTAGCAGCCTCTTAACCTCTTTCTCGGTTGTATGTATTGTGTCCAACAGTTGATGGTGTACCCCACCTCTCTGTCTTTCTGGAGTCCCTTCTGTCTCTTCTGTGAACACTTCTTTAAATCTTATGTTGAGCTCCTCACATACTTTTTGGTCGTTTCTTGTGATTTTCCCTCCTTCCTACCTCAGCCTGATTACCTGATCCTTGACTGTTGTTTTCTTCTTGATGTGGCTGTACAACAGCTTCGGGTCAGATTTGGCTTTCGCTGCTGTGTCATTTTCGTATTGTTATTGGGCCTCCCTCTTACCTGTGTATGTTCATTTCTTGCTCTATGACTGGTCTCCTTATTCTCCTGGGTCCTTTGCCTTCTGTACTTCTTCCATTCTCTAGCACACTTTGTTTTGGCCTCTCTACACCTTTGAGTGGACCAAGGGCTCATCCCGGCCTTCTCGTTATTTCTGTTACCCTTGGGTACAAACCTCTCTTCAGCTTCCTTGCATATTGTTGTCACATGTTCCATCATCTTGTTTACTGAGTTCCCTGGCAGTGCTCTGTCCCACTGAACCTAATGCAGGAAATTCTTCATGTCTCTGTAGTCCCCTTTTTTGTAGTTTGGCTTCATTCATTCTGTCCTTCCTGCTTCTCTCTCGACTTGTAACTCTACTGTGTATTTGAAGCTCAGAACCATGTGGTCACTGGCCCCGAGAGGTCTTTCATATGTCCTCAATATTTGCACTACTTAAGGTGAATACTAGATTCAGTCTTGCTGGTTCATCCCCTCCCCTCTCTCTCTCTGGTAGTGTCCCTTACATGTTGGTACATGATTTTCTCCATTACCACCTCCATCATCTTAGCCCTCCACGTTTTTGGGCCCTTTTGTGGCTCCAAGTTTTCCCAGTCAATTTCTTTGTGATTGAAGTCAACCACAATCAGTAGCTTTGCCCTGCTTGCATGAGCCCTTCTGGCCACTTCAGCCAGTGTGTCAACCATCGCTCTGTTACTCTCATCATAATACTCACTTGTGCTTTATAGTAATCTGTTTACATTAATGTTTCATCACTGATTTCATCATTGCTTAGTTAATCTTAAGTTAATTTTAAGCCAGCCCATAATGCTATGCATAGTATAAGTGGCTTTGGCATGCTGCTCTTATCTGTATTTTTTTGTACCTCTGTATGTGTGCTCAAATTGTTAATAAATAAATAAATAAATAAATAAATAAATCATACTCTTGCCTTGGCCTCCTCTGTGTGTACTCACCTAATTTTACTCACCTAATTGTGGTTGCAGGGGTCAAGACTCAGCTCCTGGCCCTGCCTCTTCACTAAATGCTACTAGGTCCTCTCTCTCCCTGCTCCATGAGCTTTATCATACCATGTCTTTAAGCTATGTATGGTTCCTGCCTCCACTACATCACTTGCTAGACTGTGTGTGTGTGGGTGTGGGTGTGGGTGGGTGGAAAGAGGTTTGGTAATAAGTAATACATATTTTATGAAAAAGAGGATAAATAACTATGCAAAATATGATATAGCACATAATGAAAGTAGTTTGTTAGATTATGTATTGGTGGATAAAAGGTCAATGGGTAGGCTTCAGGATGTACATGTTTATAGAGGGGCAATGGATATATTGGATCATTATCTTGTTGTAGCTGCAGTTAGAGGTAGACAGGACAAAAGGAAAATAGCAACAGTAAGTAAGAGAGAGGTGCAAGTTTATAAACTAAGGGAGGAGGAAGTTAGGGTGAGATATAAGCAACTATTTTCAGAAAATTGTTAAAATAATCAAGGTGCTATTCTCAGGTGCTAAAGTGTAATAAGTTCACTATTTTGCCATTATATTCCAAAACTCATTTATTTGATTACCACTTTATTGTTCACCACAACTTATATTAGTCCCTTTTATAATGTTTTCCCTAATTCTAACTTTAAAGAATTACCTTTAAAGTACTACCTACTATCATATTCCCAAGCTCCATTATTTGATCATCACTTTATTTGTTCACCACAAATTATTTTAGTCCCTTTTATATTGTCTCCTTTATTTTAGTTTTAAAAAACTACCTTAGCTCATTATTTTTACATTTGTTAAATAATTCAGGTGCTATTGTTTAGCTTTAGAATATTTACTTTGTTTTATACTTAATTCTAACTATAGATTCACTACAAATCTTATGATTACAAGCATTGATCCTGATACCAACCTCTTATTTAATGACTTAAATGAATCAAACAGTTACTGTAATTACTACACAGCAGAACAATCAAAGGCACTCCTCAGAGCCAACAACAACATAACTGTCTTTAACTACAATATCAGATCTTTAAGCAAACATTACGATGACCTCATAGCATTACTAAATTCCTTGCATGCCAATATGTCCATCATTACACTAACTGAAACCTGGCTAAAGCCTGATACTACTGATGTCTATGCCATTCCTGGTTACACAGCCATACACAACTGTAGGCCAGACCAACAAGGGGGTGGCACAACTATATACTACTCAGACCAACTAGAATGTATCACTAATACTTGCACAAGGGATGAACAAGGGGAATATATAATAGCTAAATTCAAATCCAGATACCTACAAAAACCTCTCACATTGATAAACATCTACAGAGTTCCACAGTCAAACATTAGCCAATTTAGTCAAAACCTAGGAAGTATGATAACTGATGCATGCATGAACAAAGATCACTTACTACTCTCAGGTGACTTCAATATAAATCTCCTGCAAGACCAGGACCCACACGTTACTGAATTCACAAACACAATGAGTAACTGCATGTTGCTACCAACAGTAACAAAATCTACAAGAGTTACAGAGACTAGTGTTTCCCTACTAGACCACATCTGGACCAACACCATATCCCCTTTAAAATCAGGCATAATCACAGATAATACCACAGACCACTACCCTACTTTCCTCATAACAACTCTTGGTAAATTACCCCAAGACACTACTAAAGTCACCTTCAGACTTCACAATGAGGCAGCCATTAATAACCTCACAACAGCAGTAACAAACATTGACTGGCACACTGAGCTAGAAATCTATGCAGATATTGACGAAAGTATTAATAATTTTCTAAAAAAGACCCAATACCCTTACAACAAGCACTGCCCTAAAAAAACTAAACAGATGACAGCTAAGAGACTGAACAGTCCCTGGCTAACACCCAGCATTCTCAAATCCATAAATACAAAACGCCTATATGAAAAACAGTACAGAATGGGTCACATAACCAGAGACCAAACAAAACGTTACTCGTCAATCCTAACCAGCCTGATAAGAAGGGCAAAAAAATTGTATTATGAGAACAGATTATCCAACTTATGAGGTGATATAAAAAAGACTTGGAAAACCCTATCAGAAATTCTAGGAACAGAAAAGATATCAAGAAATAGCGAAATAAAATTAGCAAAATCAGATGAACCCCAACTCCCACCAACAGAAACAGCAAACAGACTCAATGATTTCTTCTCCACTATAGGACAAAACCTTGCCAATAAAATCCCAAGCTCAGATACCCCACCAAATGGCTATCTCACTGGCAACTACCCGAACACACTGTTCCTAGCTCCGACTAACCCATACGAAGTCTCCCTTATTATCAACACACTAAAAAACAAGGCAGGAGATTTAAATACCTTACCACCCTTTATATACAAAAAAGTGTCACAAGTGCTATCACCAATCATTGCAACACTCTTTAACAAATCCATTGAATCCTCTACCTTCCCTACAGTTCTCAAAATAGCAAGGGTCACCCCGATCTATAAAGGAGGAGACCAAACAGAGTTGAATAACTATAGGCCAATGTCCAACTTACACCCTCTCTCAAAAATCTTCAAAAAATTAATTCATAAACGAATCTACTCCTACCTCATTTCCCAAAACATACTCAACCCCTGCCAATTTGGATTCAGGCCTAATAAAAATACTAATGATGATATTATACACATGCTAGAACATATATACACTGCAATAGAGAAAAAAGAAGTTCCACTGGGGATCTTCATTGACTTACATAAAGCTTTTGATACAGTTGACCATGACTTGCTCCACATAAAATTGTCACACTATGGTATAAGAGGGCACTCCCTCAACTACCTCAAGTCATACCTCAGCAACAGAAGCCAATATGTGTACACAAATGGGGCAAACTCTTCCGCACAACCAATTACAGTTGGTGTCCTACAGGGAAGTGTCCTTGGCCCTCTTCTCTTTCTCCTATACATAAATGACTTACCAAATGCTTCGCAATTACTCAAACCCACACTATTTGCAGATGACACTACATATGTCTTCTCTCACCCGAGCCCAGTCATGCTAGCCAATACTGTAAATACCGAATTACAGAAAATATCTACCTGGATGAGGACTAACAAACTTACACTAAACATTGACAAAACCTACATCATTCAGTTTGGTAACAGAGCTACAGATGTCCCTCTTAACATAATGATAAACGGATCACCTATCACAAAGCTAACAGAGGGAAAATTCTTAGGAATCCACCTTGATAATAGACTCAAATTTCATACACATATACAACAAATTTCTAATAAAATTTCCAAGACTGTAGGCATACTATCGAAGATACGGTACTATGTTCCACAGTCAGCCCTCCTGGTCCTATATCACTCTCTTATTTACCCCTATCTCACCTATGGAATTTGTGTATGGGGCTCAACAACAATTAACCATCTCAGACCACTAATTACCCAACAAAAGGCTGCAGTCAGAATGATAACAAATTCCCACTACAGGCAGCACACTCCACCAATATTCAAAACACTAAACCTACTCACCATACAAAACATCCATACTTATTACTGCACCTATTACATACATAGAACACTTAACTCTGATATTAACCCTCCCCTCAAACATCTTCTTCCCAACCTCAACAGAACACATGACCATAACACAAGGCACAGATCACTCTTTGATGTTCCTTGTGTCCATCTCACGCTATGCAAAAACTTAATGCACATAAAAGGCCCTAAAATCTGGAATTCATTACCTGTAAATATAAAAGAAACACTACCTGTTTATAAATTCAAGTCTCTTCTCAAAGATCACTTACTCACCCAAAACCATATAAATACTGAATAACTGAACCTTATAAATTGTATATCTTAAATGTTTCTAACAATTATATCACATAAATGTTAAACCTAAGACCCAATCTAACTTTGTTATTTTTTAAATACACTACCTAACAGAATACTCCATTCTACTGAATGTACAGCAATGCATGCAACCATATGAGCTGTCTTTGTAATACTCATTTGTGCTTTATTGTTATCTGTTTACAATAATGTTTTATCACTGATTACATCATTGCTTAGTTAATCTTAAGTTAATTTTAAGCCTGCCCGTAATGCTATGCATACAAGTGGCTTTGGCATGCTGCTCTTACCTGTATTTTTTTGTACCTCTGTATGTATGTTCAAATTATAAAATAAATTAAATTAAATTAAATTAAAGGTGGGCTAGTGTAGGTATGGGTAGTGGGGGGGAGGGGTTGAATAGGGATGGGATAGTTTTAAAAATGCAGTATTAGAATGAGGGGCAGAAGTTTGTGGTTATAGGAGGGTGGGTGCAGGAGGAAAGAGGCGTGATTGGTGGAATGATGAGGCAAAGGATGTGATAAAAGAGAAAAAGGTAGCTTATGAGAGGTTTTTACACAGCAGAAGTGATATAAGAAGGGCAGAGTATATGGAGAGTAAAAGAAAGGTGAAGAGAGTGGTGAGAGAGTGCAAAAGGAGAGCAAATGATAGAGTGGGAGAGGCATTGTCAAGAAATTTTGCTGAGATTAAGAAAAAATTTTGGAGTTAGATAAACAAGTTAAGAAAGCCTAGGGAACAAATGAAAGTAGGGGAGTTAGTAGATGGGGAAATGGAGGCATTGGGTAGATGGTGGGAATATTTTGAGGAACTTTTAAATGTCAATGAAGAAAGGGAGGCATTAAATTCATGCACTGGCAATCAAGGTATAACAACTTTTAGAAGTGAAGAAGAGCAGGATGTGAGTGGAGAGGAGGTGCATGAAGCATTACGTAGAATGAAAGGGGGTAAAGCAGCTGGAACTGATGGGATCATGACAGAAATGTTAAAAGGAGGGGAAGATATAGTGTTGGAGTGGGAGGCATTTTTGTTTAATAAATGTATGAAAGAGGGGAAAGTACCTAGGGATTGGCAGAGAGCATGTATAATTCCTTTATATAAAGGGAAGGGGGACAAAAGAGATTGTAAAAATGATAGGGGAAGTTTACCGAGGATACCAGGTAAAGTGTATGGTAGAGTTATTATTGAAAGAATTAAAGGTTAGACAGAGAGCAGGATTGCAGATGAGGAAGGAGGCTTTAGAATGTGTAGGTGTTTACATCGAAGCATGTATGTGACCAGTATTTAGATAAAGGTAGGGAAGTTTTCATTGCATTTATGGATTTAGAAAAGGCATATGAAAAGAGTGGATAGGGGAGCAATGTGGCAGATGTTACAAGTGTATCGAATAGGTGGTAAGGTAGAAGGAAGGTGGGATACGGGTCGTCCCCGAAAATGTTGGAAGGAAGGGGGGTAAAGGAGATTTTGTGAGCAACTGGCTTGGACTTCCAGCAAGCGTGCGTGAGCGTGTTAGATAGGAGTGAATGGAGACGAATGGTTTTTGGGACCTGATGAGCTGTTGGAGTGTGAGCAGGGTAATATTTTGTGAAGGGGTTCAGAGAAACCGATTAGCTGGACTTGAGTCCTGGAAATGGGAAGTACAATGCCTGCATGTTAAAGGAGGGGTTTAGGATATTGGCAGTTTGGAGGGACGTCTAAAGTGTCTTATCTGGGCGCCTCTGCAAGGACATTGATTATGTATGAGTGATGGTGAAAGTGTTGAATGATGATGAAAGTTTTTTCTTTCATTTTGGGTTTTTCTTCCTGTTTGGGTCACCCAGTCTCATTGGGAAACGGTTGACTTGTTAAAAAAAAAAAATTATACAGTGGCACCCCGGTTTTTGTCCTTAATATGTTCCAGAAGGTTGGTTGAAATCCAAAATGGATGAAAACTGAAGTAATATTACCCATAAGAAATAATGTAAATCCAATTAATCCGTTTCAGACACTCAATAATATTAAAAAAAAAATACATTTTATAGAAAATAACTGTAATTTTACATACAGAAAACAATGAGAAATAAATATAAAGCACTAATTTTAATGGATAAATGAACATTTAAATCACTATTACATACCTTTATTGAAGACTATTGTTGGCATATGAAAGAAGGCAAGGAGGGGAGAGAGAAGAGAGGTTATTTTTTTGGAAGGGGAATCCCCTTCCATAAGGACTTCAGGTATCAAAGCCCTATCCAGGTTTACTTCCCTTCTTTGTCTTTTACTGGCACTAGGACCAGCTTGAGCACTGCACCCCCGCTAACTGTTTTTTGTTGATCCACTCCAATAACAACTTCTTCTCATCTCCGATTGTTTGTGATCTCTGTTTCATTAGCATATTTACCCCTTTTGCAACATCAGCTTCCTTTATTTTTACTTTCTTCGCCAGGATGGAACTGATTGTTGATTTGGACTTCCCATACATCCTGGTGAGCTCGGCCACACATACGCTACTTTCATATTTTGATGCAAACTCTTTCTTGAATTCTATTGTGTTTCTCACCTTCTTTACCAAAGGGTTGGCACTCTGACTTTGTTTGGCCCCATGGTGGCTTATTTTGTAGTCACACTCGATAAACAAGGACCAAAAACAATGGATGAACGCATGGAGTATTGTTCACTCGACAAGTGACAGAGGCAGACTGAGTCAGGTGGCAGCGGCCTGGGTGGGCGGACGTGTCTGATATGAACAATTTCCGAGTTGATGTACGAAACCTGGAGTAAAAATTCACTGAAAAAAGTGGTCGAAATCCAAATTGTACGATATTCGGGCTGGACGAAAATCGGAGTTTTACTGTATATACATTTTTCATAACACATCAGCTGTTTGTAGGTAGTAGGTTGGTAGACAACAACCACCCAGGGAGGTACTACCGTCCTGCCAAGTGAGTGTAAAACGAAAGCCTGTAATTGTTTTACATGATGGTAGGATTGCTGGTGTCTTTTGTCCATCTCATAAATATGCAAGATTACAGGTATGTCTTGCTACTTCTACTTACACTTAGGTCACACTATACATACATGTACATGTTTATTTATACACACTCATCTGAGTTTTCTTTGATTTTATCTTAATAGTTCTTGGTCTTACTACTTTACCTTTTATATCCATGGGGAAGTGGAATAAGAATCTTTCCTATGTAAGCCTTGCGTGTTGTAAAAGTCAACTAAAATGACAGGAACAGTGGGCTTGTAACCCCTTTTCCTGTAAAGATTACTAAAAAGCATAAGAAGAAGAAAATTGTCAAAGTGGGAAGTCTGAATGTGTGTGAATGTTGTGCAAATGATAAGAAAGAGATGATTGTGGATGTTATGAATGAGAAGAAGCTGGATGTCCTGGCTTTAAGTGAAACAAAGCTGAAGGGGGTGGGAGAGTTTCAGTGGAGAGGAATAAATGGGATTAGGTAAGGGGTTTCAAATAGAGTTAGAGCTAAAGAAGGAGTAGCAATATTGTTGAAAGATAAGATATGGCAGGAAAAGAGGGACTATTTATTTTTTTATTATCACACCGGCCGATTCCCACCAAGGCAGGGTGGCCCGAAAAAGAAAAACTTTCACCATCATTCACTCCATCACTGTCTTGCCAGAAGGGTGCTTTACACTACAGTTTTTAAACTGCAACATTAAAAAAAAAAAACATTAACACCCCTCCTTCAGAGTGCAGGCACTGTACTTCCCATCTCCAGGACTCAAGTCCGGCCTGCCGGTTTCCCTGAATCCCTTCATAAATGTTACTTTGCTCACACTCCAACAGCACGTCAAGTATTAAAAACCATTTGTCTCCATTCACTCCTATCAAACACGCTCACGCATGCCTGCTGGAAGTCCAAGCCCCTCGCACACAAAACCTCCTTTACCCCCTCCCTCCAACCCTTCCTAGGCCGACCCCTACCCCGCCTTCCTTCCACTACAGACTGATACACTCTTGAAGTCATTCTGTTTCGCTCCATTCTCTCTACATGTCCGAACCACCTCAACAACCCTTCCTCAGCCCTCTGGACAACAGTTTTGGTAATCCCGCACCTCCTCCTAACTTCCAAACTACGAATTCTCTGCATTATATTCACACCACACATTGCCCTCAGACATGACATCTCCACTGCCTCCAGCCTTCTCCTCGCTGCAACATTCATCACCCACGCTTCACACCCATATAAGAGCGTTGGTAAAACTATACTCTCATACATTCCCCTCTTTGCCTCCAAGGACAAAGTTCTTTGTCTCCACAGACTCCTAAGTGCACCACTCACTCTTTTTCCCTCATCAATTCTATGATTCACCTCATCTTTCATAGACCCATCCGCTGACACGTCCACTCCCAAATATCTGAATACGTTCACCTCCTCCATACTCTCTCCCTCCAATCTGATATTCAATCTTTCATCACCTAATCTTTTTGTTATCCTCATAACCTTACTCTTTCCTGTATTCACCTTTAATTTTCTTCTTTTGCACACCCTACCAAATTCATCCACCAATCTCTGCAACTTCTCTTCAGAATCTCCCAAGAGCACAGTGTCATCGGCAAAGAGCAGCTGTGACAACTCCCACTTTGTGTGTGATTCTTTATCTTTTAACTCCACGCCTCTTGCCAAGACCCTCGCATTTACTTCTCTTACAACCCCATCTATAAATATATTAAACAACCACGGTGACATCACACATCCTTGTCTAAGGCCTACTTTTACTGGGAAAAAATTTCCCTCTTTCCTACATACTCTAACTTGAGCCTCACTATCCTCGTAAAAACTCTTCACTGCTTTCAGTAACCTACCTCCTACACCATACACTTGCAACATCTGCCACATTGCCCCCCTATCCACCCTGTCATACGCCTTTTCCAAATCCATAAATGCCACAAAGACCTCTTTAGCCTGATCTAAATACTGTTCACTTATATGTTTCACTGTAAACACCTGGTCCACACACCCCCTACCTTTCCTAAAGCCTCCTTGTTCATCTGCTATCCTATTCTCCGTCTTACTCTTAATTCTTTCAATTATAACTCTACCATACACTTTACCAGGTACACTCAACAGACTTATCCCCCTATAATTTTTGCACTCTCTTTTATCCCCTTTGCCTTTATACAAAGGAACTATGCATGCTCTCTGCCAATCCCTAGGTACCTTACCCTCTTCCATACATTTATTAAATAATTGCACCAACCACTCCAAAACTATATCCCCACCTGCTTTTAACATTTCTATCTTTATCCCATCAATCCCGGCTGCCTTACCCCCTTTCATTTTACCTACTGCCTCACGAACTTCCCCCACACTCACAACTGGCTCTTCCTCACTCCTACAAGATGTTATTCCTCCTTGCCCTATACACGAAATCACAGCTTCCCTATCTTCATCAACATTTAACAATTCCTCAAAATATTCCTTCCATCTTCCCAATACCTCTACCTCTCCATTTAATAACTCTCCTCTCCTATTTTTAACTGACAAATCCATTTGTTCTCTAGGCTTTCTTAACTTGTTAATCTCACTCCAAAACTTTTTCTTATTTTCAACAAAATTTGTTGATAACATCTCACCCACTCTCTCATTTGCTCTCTTTTTACATTGCTTCACCACTCTCTTAACTTCTCTCTTTTTCTCCATATACTCTTCCCTCCTTGCATCACTTCTACTTTGTAAAAACTTCTCATATGCTAACTTTTTCTCCCTTACTACTCTCTTTACATCATCATTCCACCAATCGCTCCTCTTCCCTCCTGCACCCACTTTCCTGTAACCACAAACTTCTGCTGAACACTCTAACACTACATTTTTAAACCTACCCCATACCTCTTCGACCCCATTGCCTATGCTCTCATTAGCCCATCTATCCTCCAATAGCTGTTTATATCTTACCCTAACTGCCTCCTCTTTTAGTTTATAAACCTTCACCTCTCTCTTCCCTGATGCTTCTATTCTCCTTGTATCCCATCTACCTTTTACTCTCAGTGTAGCTACAACTAGAAAGTGATCTGATATATCTGTGGCCCCTCTATAAACATGTACATCCTGAAGTCTACTCAACAGTCTTTTATCTACCAATACATAATCCAACAAACTACTGTCATTTCGCCCTACATCATATCGTGTATACTTATTTATCCTCTTTTTCTTAAAATATGTATTACCTATAACTAAACCCCTTTCTATACAAAGTTCAATCAAAGGGCTCCCATTATCATTTACACCTGGCACCCCAAACTTACCTACCACACCCTCTCTAAAAGTTTCTCCTACTTTAGCATTCAAGTCCCCTACCACAATTACTCTCTCACTTGGTTCAAAGGCTCCTATACATTCACTTAACATCTCCCAAAATCTCTCTCTCTCCTCTGCATTCCTCTCTTCTCCAGGTGCATACACGCTTATTATGACCCACTTCTCGCATCCAACCTTTACTTTAATCCACATAATTCTTGAATTTACACATTCATATTCTCTTTTCTCCTTCCATAACTGATCATTTAACATTACTGCTACCCCTTCCTTTGCTCTAACTCTCTCAGATACTCCAGATTTAATCCCATTTATTTCCCCCCACTGAAACTCTCCTACCCCCTTCAGCTTTGTTTCGCTTAGGGCCAGGACATCCAACTTCTTTTCATTCATAACATCAGCAATCATCTGTTTCTTGTCATCCGCACTACATCCACGCACATTTAAGCAACCCAGTTTTATAAAGTTTTTCTTCTTCTCTTTTTTAGTAATTGTATACAGGAGAAGGGGTTACTAGCCCATTGCTCCCGGCATTTTAGTCGCCTCATACGACACGCATGGCTTACGGAGGAAAGATTCTTTTCCACTTCCCCATGGACAATAGAAGAAATAAAAAAGAACAAGAGCTATTTAGAAAAAGGAGAAAAACCTAGATGTATGTATATATATATATGCATGTGCGTGTCTGTGAAGTGTGACCAAAGTGTAAGTAGGAGTAGCAAGATATCCCTGTTATCTTAGCGTGTTTATGAGACAGAAAAAGAAACCAGCAATCCTACCATCATGCAAAACAGTTACAGGTTTTTGTTTCACAGTCATCTGGCAGGACGGTAGTACTTCCCTGGGTGGTTGCTGTCTACCAACCTACTACCTTAAGAGGGACTATAAATGTATTAATTCAAGGATTATGTGGAGTAAAATAAAGATTGGATGTGAAAAGTGTGTTATAGTAAGCGTATATGCACCTGGAGAAGAGAGAAGTGTTGAGGAGAGAGAGAGATTTTGGGAAATGTTGAGTGAATGCGTGGGGAGTTTTGAACCAAATGTGAGAGTACTTGTGGTTGGGGATTTCAATGCTAAAGTGGGTAAAAATGTTGTGGAGGGAGTAGTAGGTAAATTTGAGGTGCCAGGGGTAAATGTAAATGGGAGCCTTTAATTGAGCTATGTGTAGAAAGAGATTTGGTAATAAGTAATACATATTTTATGAAAAAGAGGATAAATAAATATACAAGGTATGATGTAGCATGTAATGAAAGTAGTTTGTTAGATTATGTATTGGTGGATAAAAGGTTGATGGGTAGGCTCCAGGATGTACATGTTATAGAGGGGCAACTGATATTTTTATTTTTATTTTTATTATCACACTGGCCGATTCCCACCAAGGCAGGGTGGCCCGAAAAAGAAAAACTTTCACCATCATTCGCTCCATCACTGTCTTGCCAGAAGGATGCTTTACACTACAGTTTTTAAACTGCAACATTAACACCCCTCCTTCAGAGTGCAGGCACTGTACTTCCCATCTCCAGGACTCAAGTCTGGCCTGCCGGTTTCCCTGAATCCCTTCATAAATGTTACTTTGCTCACACTCCAACAGCACGTCAAGTATTAAAAACCATTTGTCTCCATTCACTCCTATCAAACACGCTCACGCATGCCTGCTGGAAGTCCAAGCCCCTCGCACACAAAACCTCCTTTACCCCCTCCCTCCAACCCTTCCTAGGCCGACCCCTACCCCGCCTTCCTTCCACTACAGACTGATACACTCTTGAAGTCATTCTGTTTCGCTCCATTCTCTCTACATGTCCGAACCACCTCAACAACCCTTCCTCAGCCCTCTGGACAACAGTTTTGGTAATCCTGCACCTCCTCCTAACTTCCAAACTATGAATTCTCTGCATTATATTCACACCACACATTGCCCTCAGACATGACATCTCCACTGCCTCCAGCCTTCTCCTCGCTGCAACATTCATCACCCACGCTTCACACCCATATAAGAGCGTTGGTAAAACTATACTCTCATACATTCCCCTCTTTGCCTCCAAGGACAAAGTTCTTTGTCTCCACAGACTCCTAAGTGCACCACTCACTCTTTTTCCCTCATCAATTCTATGATTCACCTCATCTTTCATAGACCCATCCGCTGACACGTCCACTCCCAAATATCTGAATACGTTCACCTCCTCCATACTCTCTCCCTCCAATCTGATATTCAATCTTTCATCACCTAATCTTTTTGTTATCCTCATAACCTTACTCTTTCCTGTATTCACCTTTAATTTTCTTCTTTTGCACACCCTACCAAATTCATCCACCAATCTCTGCAGCTTCTCTTCAGAATCTCCCAAGAGCACAGTGTCATCAGCAAAGAGCAACTGATATATCGGATCATTATTTAGTGGTAGCTACAGTTAGAGTAAGAGGTAGATGGGACAAGAGGAAGGTGGCAACAACAAGTAGGAGGGAAGTGAAAGTGTATAAACTAAGGGAGGAGGAAGTTCGGATGAGATATAAGCGACTATTGGCAGAAAGGTGGGCTAGTGCAAAGATGAGTAGTGGGGGGGTTGAAGAGGGTTGGATGAGTTTTAAAAATACAGTATTAGAATGTGGGGCAGAAGTTTGTGGTTATAGGAGGGTGGGGGCAGCAGGAAAGAGGAGTAATTGGTGGAATGATGAAGTAAAGGGTGTGATAAAAGAGAAAAAGTTAGCTTATGAGAGGTTTTTACAAAGCAGAAGTGTTATAAGAAGAGCAGAGTATATGGAGAGTAAAAGAAAGGTGAAGAGAGTGGTGAGAGAGTGCAAAAGGAGAGCAGATGATAGAATGGGAGAGGCACTGTCAAGAAATTTTAATGAAAATAAGAAAAAATTTTGGAGTGAGTTAAACAAGTTAAGAAAGCCTAGGGAACGTATGGATTTGTCAGTTTAAAACAGAGTAGGGGAGTTAGTAGATGGGGAGAGGGAGGTATTAGGTAGATGGCGAGAATATTTTGAGGAACTTTTAAATGTTGAGGAAGAAAGGGAGGCAGTAATTTCGTGCACTGGCCAGGGAGGTATACCATCTTTTAGGAGTGAAGAAGAGCAGAATGTAAGTGTGGGGGAGGTACGTGAGGCATTACGTAGAATGAAAGGGGGTAAAGCAGCTGGAACTGATGGGATCATGACAGAAATGTTAAAAGCAGGGGGGGATATAGTGTTGGAGTGGTTGGTACTTTTGTTTAATAAATGTATGAAAGAGGGAAAGGTACCTAGGAATTGGCAGAAAGCATGTATAGTCCCTTTATATAAAGGGAAGGGGAACAAAAGAGATTGTAAAAATTATAGAGGAATAAGTTTACTGAGTATACCAGGTAAAGTGTACGGTAGGGTTATTATTGAAAGAATTAGAGGTAAGACAGAATGTAGGATTGCGGATGAGCAAGGAGGTTTCAGAGTGGGTAGGGGATGTGTAGATCAAGTGTTTACATTGAAGCGTATATGTGAACAGTATTTAGATAAAGGTAGGGAAGTTTTTATTGCATTTATGGATTTAGAAAAGGCATATGATAGAGTGGATAGGGGAGCAATGTGGTAGATGTTGCAAGTATATGGAATAGGTGGTAAGTTATTAAATGCTGTAAAGAGTTTTCATGAGGATAGTGAGGCTCAGGTTAGGGTGTGTAGAAGAGAGGGAGACTACTTCTCGGTAAAAGTAGGTCTTAGACAGGGATGTGTAATGTCACCATGGTTGTTTAATATATTTATAGATGGGGTTGTAAAAGAAGTAAATGCTAGGGTGTTCGGGAGAGGGGTGGGATTAAATTATGGGGAATCAAATACAAAATGGGAATTGACACAGTTACTTTTTGCTGATGATACTGTGCTCATGGGAGATTCTAAAGAAAAATTGCAGAGGTTAGTGGATGAGTTTGGGAGTGTGTGTAAAGGTAGAAAGTTGAAAGTGAACATAGAAAAGAGTAAGGTGATGAGGGTATCAAATGATTTAGATAAAGAAAAATTGGATATCAAATTGGGGAGGAGTATGGAAGAAGTGAATGTTTTCAGATACTACTTGGGAGTTGACGTGTCGGCAGATGGATTTATGAAGGATGAGGTTAATCATAGAATTGATGAGGGAAAAAAGGTGAGTGGTGTGTTGAAGTATATGTGGAGTCAAAAAACGTTATCTATGGAGGCAAAGAAGGGAATGTATGAAAGTATAGTAGTAGTACCAACACTTATATGGGTGTGAAGCTTGGGTTGTGAATGCAGCAGCGAGGAGGCGGTTGGGGGCAGTGATGTCCTGTCTAAGGGTAATGTGCGGTGCAAATATTATGCAGAAAATTCAAAGTGTGGAAATTAGGAGAAGGTGTGGAGTTAATAAAAGTATTAGTCAGAGGGCTGAAGAGGGGTTGTTGAGGTGGTTTGGCCACTTAGAGAGAATGGATCAAAGTAGAATGTCATGGAGAGCATTTAAATCTGTAGGAGAAGGAAGGCGGGGTAGGGGTCGTCCTTGAAAAGGTTGGAAGGAAGGGGTAAGGGAGGTTTTGTGGGCGAGGGGCTTGGACTTCCAGCAGGCATGCATGAGCGTGTTCGATAGGAGTGAATGGAGACAAATGGTATTTGGGACCTGATGATCTGTTGGAGTGTGAGCAGGGTAATATTTAGTGAAGGGATTCAGGGAAACTGGTTATTTTTATATAGCTGGACTTGAGTCCTGGAAATGGGAAGCACAGTGCCTGCACTCTAAAGGAGGGGTTCGGGATATTAGCAGTTTGGAGGGATATGTTGTGTATCTTTATATGTATATGCTTCTAAACAGTTGTGTTCTGAGCACCTCTGCAAAAACAGTGATTATGTGTGAGTGAGGTGAAAGTGTTGAATGATGATGAAAGTATTTTATTTTTGGGGATTTTCTTTCTTTTTGGGTCACCCTGCCTCGGTGGGAGACGGCTGACTCGTTGAAAAAAAAATAATCAGCTGTTTCCCACCGAGGCAGGATGACCCAAAAAGAAAGAAAAATCTTTCATCATCAGTCAACACTTTCACTATCACTCATACATAACTGTCTTTGCAAATGTGCACAGATATGACAGTGTAAATGTCCCTCCAAACTGCCAATATCCCAAACCCCTGCCTCCAGGACTCCAGTCTGGCTAACTGGTTTCCCTGAGTCCCTTCATAAAATATCACCCTGTTCACACTCCCACAGCTCAAGTCCCAAAAACAATTTATCTCTATTCACTCCTATCTAACACACACACACACATGCCTGCTGTATGTCCAAGCTTCTTGCACACAAAACTACTTTTACCCCCTCCCTCCATCCTTTCCTAGGATGATTCCTACCCTTCCTTCCCAAGTCCACAGATTTATACACCCTCCATCCTCTCTTAATGACCAAACCACCTCAACAACCCCTCCTTAGTCCTCTGAATAATACTTTTAGTAACTCCTCCTAATATCCACACTGTGAATTCTCCTCATAATATTTACACCACACATTGCCCTGTGATGAGTATTTTAGGGATAAAAGTGTTTTTGATGTTATATTTGCATATGGCTTTTGATCTTGATGGCCTTAGGACTGCAGATGGGTCTTACACTAACAATCCTAAGAGTCAAGCATAATTTTTGATCTGCAACACATTGGTTTAACTGAGTAGTTTTTAAGTATGATATTGTAGTATGATATGTAGTAGGTTGGTAGACAGCAGCCACCCAGGGAGGTACTACCGTTCTGCCTAGTGAGTGTAAAACGAAAGCCTGTAATTGTTTTACATGATGGTAGGATTGCTGGTGTCTTTCATCTGTCTCATAAATATGCAAGATTACAGGTACGTCTTGCTACTTCTACTTACACTTAGGTCACACTACACGTTTATTTATACACACTCATCTGAGTTTTCTTTGATTTTATCTTAGTTCTTGTTCTAATTACTTTTCTTTTTATATCCATGGGGAAGTGGATTAAGAATCTTTCCTCCATAAGTCATATTATTATTTTTATTATCACACTGGCCGATTCCCACCAAGGCAGGGTGGCCCGAAAAAGAAAAACTTTCACCATCATTCACTCCATCACTGTCTTGCCAGAAGGGTGCTTTACACTACAGTTTTTAAACTGCAACATTAACACCCCTCCTTCAGAGTGCAGGCACTGTACTTCCCATCTCCAGGACTCAAGTCCGACCTGCCGGTTTCCCTGAACCCCTTCATAAATGTTACTTTGCTCACACTCCAACAGCACGTCAAGTATTAAAAACCATTTGTCTCCATTCACTCCTATCAAACACGCTCACGCATGCCTGCTGGAAGTCCAAACCCCTCGCACACAAAACCTCCTTTACCCCCTCCCTCCAACCTTTCCTAGGCCGACCCCTACCCTGCCTTCCTTCCACTACAGACTGATACACTCTTGAAGTCATTCTGTTTCGCTCCATTCTCTCTACATGTCCGAACCACCTCAACAACCCTTCCTCAGCCCTCTGGACAACAGTTTTGGTAATCCCGCACCTCCTCCTAACTTCCAAACTACGAATTCTCTGCATTATATTCACACCACACATTGCCCTCAGACATGACATCTCCACTGCCTCCAGCCTTCTCCTCGCTGCAACATTCATCACCCATGCTTCACACCCATATAAGAGCGTTGGTAAAACTATACTCTCATACATTCCCCTCTTTGCCTCCAAGGACAAAGTTCTTTGTCTCCACAGACTCCTAAGTGCACCACTCACCCTTTTCCCCTCATCAATTCTATGATTCACTTCATCTTTCATAGACCCATCCGCTGACACGTCCACTCCCAAATATCTGAATACATTCACCTCCTCCATACTCTCTCCCTCCAATCTGATATCCAATCTTTCATCACCTAATCTTTTTGTTATCCTCATAACCTTACTCTTTCCTGTATTCACCTTTAATTTTCTTCTTTTGCATACCCTACCAAATTCATCCACCAATCTCTGCAACTTCTCTTCAGAATCTCCCAAGAGCACAGTGTCATCAGCAAAGAGCAACTGTGACAACTCCCACTTTGTGTGTGATTCTTTATCTTTTAACTCCACGCCTCTTGCCAAGTCCCTCGCATTCACTTCTCTTACAACCCCATCTATAAATATATTAAACAACCACGGTGACATCACACATCCTTGTCTAAGGCCTACTTTTACTGGGAAATAATTTCCCTCTTTCCTACATACTCTAACTTGAGCCTCACTATCCTCGTAAAAACTCTTCACTGCTTTCAGTAACCTACCTCCTACACCATACACCTGCAACATCTGCCACATTGCCCCCCTATCCACCCTGTCATATGCCTTTTCCAAATCCATAAATGCCACAAAGACCTCTTTAGCCTTACCTAAATACTGTTCACTTAAGTCATACGTGATGTAAGTCATACGTGATGTAAAAGTCAACTAAAATGCTGGGAGCAATGGGCTAGTAACACCTTTTCCTGTAATAATTACTAAAACGAATAAGAAGATATCCTGAGTAGTAGGGATCTACCTTTAACAAGATGTCCTGTCTAAGGGCAATGTGTGGTGTAAATATTATGCAGAAAATTTGGAGTGTGGAAATTAGGAGGTGTGGAGTTAATAAAAGTATTAGTCAGAGGGTTTGTTGAGGTGGTTTGGTCATCTAGAGAGAATGGATCAAAGTAGAATGACATGGAGAGCGTATAAATCTGTAGGGGAAGGAAGGCGGGGTAGGGGTCATCCTCGAAAAGGTTGGAGGGAGGGGGTAAAGGAGGTGTTGTGGGCGAGGGGTTTGGACTTCCAGCAAGCGTGTTAGATAGGAGTGAATGGAGACAAATGGTATTTGGCACCTGACGAGCTGTTATATTTAGTGAAGGGATTCAGGGAAACTGGTTATTTTATATAACTGGACTTGAGTCTTGGAAATGGGAAGTACAATGCCTGCACTCTGAAGGAGGGGTTTGAGATATTGGCAGTTTGGAGCCATATATTGTGTATTTTTATACGTATATACTTCTAAACTGTTGTATTCTGGGCACCTCTGCACAAACAGTGATTATGTGTGAATGAGGTGAATGTGTTGAATGATGATGAAAGTATTTTCTTTTTGGGGATTTTCTTCTTTTTGGGTCACCCTGCCTCGGTGGGAGATGGCCGACTTGTTGAAAAAAAAAAAAAAAAAAAAGTTCTTTGGCAGGTTTTCACCTCTCGCATCATAGAAATGTTTGAAATCTCAATTTTTTTTTTTACATATTTTCTAAATTTTATTATATATACTTAACCCTTTCAGGGTCCACAGACCCTCTCAGAGACTTGTTCTCAGGGTCCCCCAAATTTCAAAAAAAAAAAAAAAAAAAAATTTTTCCTTTGAGAAGATAGAGTTTTTTCCCGATGATAATGACACCAAAAGTATGAAATTTGATAGAAAACTCATGGAATTATGCTCTTGCGAAGTTAGCGGTCTCAACGATGTTTACGCATCGGCGATTTTGCCCACTTTGGCCCTATTTTCGGCCAATTCCAATGTACTAGTTGACAAAAATCATAACTATTTCGCTAGAACTTCATTTTTACTATGGAATGAGTACAAGAAACCACCAATTTACCGATTTTAACTATCCAATACAGTGGTCAGAATTTAGCAATTTTGCCAATTTCACACAAATTTCAGAAGATGCCAATTTCCAAATAGGGTCCAGAATAAACAAGAAAGACATTCCTGGCACTAAAGTAACATTTCCTCTGTTCATTAGTCACGTCCCAATGCCCCTCTTACATTTCTTTTGCTTTCCACTTTGAATTTTTATTCTCAAAAAAAATAAGATTTACTGTTGTGTAGACTACAGCATTAGTGTAGAAATGGTATAAATAATATCGGCGCACTTGTGAAAGAATATTAGACTCACCAGTTGACGTGTATTGGACGCTTAGCATGATTTGTTTACTTTTGAACTTTGGTAAAAATCGAACATTTCTGCTACTTTGAGCTCAATTTCAAGGTACTTTTCATTGTAAAACAATCAAAATCATCTCAATTTCTATAATATGTCTTCCATTCTATACAATGAGACCAGGAAAACTAGAATACAACAATAAATACCATAAGAAAATATAGTGCAAAGTCGCTGTTTTAATCCAAAAACACTGTCAAAGTTTTTTTTTTCTCATTATGCAGTGTGTGCTGCAGGATGTTTTTTTATACTGCGCACACTGACCACATAGACCCATTCTTTCATATGTAGGCCTACCAGCTTTCTCTCACTAGATTTGAAGGCGCTAGAATTTATGCTTACTAGTACGTCATGGACACTGGTGCGTAAGCCGTACTAGTACGGCCGAAACCCTGAAAGGGTTAAGAGATACAACATTGTATGCCTTATTGTCGGCCAACATTTGGTCATTTCAGCGTCGTAGTGGTCAGGCCTCTGAAGGTATACATTATTCTTTTTGCTCTATTCTCAGAATAAGATGAACCACATTGTGTAGCTACTCAGATCTCTGAGGTTTTACTAATAAGTTTCACTCATTGGCACTTTTTTCTCCCCTTCCAGAGAGCCATTTACGCTGACCTAGATAAGTACTATTGGTACCTCACTCTTGAAGGAGGGTGCTTTAATTCAGTGAAATGCTCTTATTCTGGTGAATTGGAGCTACTCTCCATTTCCTTGTATTAAACATGATTACTTCTTATGGGTTTAGTGCTTCCCTGTGACTAATAATAATACAGTGAACCCCCGCATACCGATGGCATCACATAACGATTAATCCGCATACCGCTTGCTTTTATAGCAAAAATTTTGCCTCGCATACCGCTTAAAAACCCGCTCACCGCTGTTCGTCCGAGACGCGTCCAATGTGCGCCCTCAGCCAGCCTCACATGTGCCGCCCGTGCCATTGTTTACCAGCCAGCCTCCGCGGTAACATCCAAGCATACATTGTTTTTGGTGATTTTCTCTGGAAAATAAGTGACCATGGACCCCAAGAAAGCTTCTAGTGCCAACCCTACAGCAATAAGGGTGAGAATTCCAATAGAGATGAAGAAAGAGATCATTGATAAGTATGAAAGTGGAGTGCGTATCGCCGACCTGGCCAGGTTGTACAAGAAACCCCAATCAACCATCGCTACTATTGGTGGTACAGCTGCTGCTGTACCACCGTCAGCTGCTGCTGCTGCTGTAGTACTGTCTGCTGCTGCTGTAGCATCGTCTGCTGCTGCTGTAGCATCGTCTGCTGCTGCTGTAGCACTGTCAGCTGCTGCTGCTGTTGTACCACCGTCAGCTGCTGCTGCTGCTGCTGTAGTACCGTCTGCTGCTGCTGTAGCATCATCTGCTGCTGCTGTAGCATCGTCTGCTGCTGCTGTAGCACTGTCAGCTGCTGCTGCTGTTGTACTGCCGTCAGCTGCTGCTGCTGCTGTAGTACCATCTACTGCTGCTGTAGTACCGTCTGCTGCTGGTGTAGCATCGTCTGCTGCTGCTGTATCACTGTCAGCTGCTGCTGCTGCTGCTGCTGTAGCACCGTTGTTGGTGTGGCTTATTGATAATACCAAGAAACAATTAACCCCAGAGGATTTGCCACCCAGGATAACCCAAAAAAGTCAGTGTCATCGAAGACTGTCTAACTTATTTCCATTGGGGTCCTTAATCTTGTCTCCCAGGATGCAACCCACACCAGTCGACTAACACCCAGGTGAACAGGGAAAAATGCCTGGAACTAGTGCTCATATTGGTGAATTTAAAGCCAGCAAAGGTTGGTTTGAGAGATTTAAGAATCGTAGTGACATACACAGTGTGATAAGGCCTGTTCTGGAAGAAAATGCCAAACAGGACCTTCAGTACTCAGGAGGAAAAGGCACTCCCAGGACAGTGTCTCATCAGTCATTGCTGCATCTTCAATAAAGGTTAGTGTCATTTATTCTTCATTTAGTAGAGTAGTACATGCACAATATATACTGTGCATGTACTACTCTACTATTGTGCATGTATCCTTCTCTTTGTGTGTAGAAAAATGTATATTTCATGTGGGAAAATTTTTTTTTCATAATTTTGGGTGTCTTGCACGGATTAATTTGATTTCCATTATTTCTTATGGGGAAAATTCATTCGCATACCGATCATTTCGCATAACAATGAGCCCTCTTGCACGGATTAAAATCGCTATGCGGGGGTCCACTGTAGTAATAATTACTGTTGGACCCTCATTTCTCCTAGAAGGAAACTTTATTACATAAGTATTATTTCATATCAGTTTCTCTGTAGATATAATAATTGTTTATTTTTTATTAACACATTGGCCGTTTCCCACCAAGGTAGGGTGGCCCCAAAAAAAAAAACTTTCATCATTCACTCCATCACTGTCTTGCCAAAGGCATGCTTACACTACAGTTATAAAACTGCAACATTAACAATAATAATAGGATGTAATGTAGAGCATTTTTCTTTTCAGTGTAAATCCAATAGCTTTAGGTGATCGTTGGTTGGCATATGCAGACCGGCGCCTGATTCCCCTTCACCAGTCATGTGGTGGGATGGTTCCCGAGGGATCAACATCATACAAAGCCACTGTCTTTCATGCAGCCAAATCCCTCACTAAGGTGTGTTAAGTTAATTTTTGTATATGATTATTTACCTTTTATTACCTTAAGCATTCTTTTTCTGTGTAGCAAATTCCTAAACAAAATGTAGATGACATACATATACAAAAAAACTACTAAAAGCACATAATACCATAATATGCAACATGATCACTGTTAGGAGAAAATAAATTCAGAAGCATTTGTGCTTGGAATTTATTTCCATTGCACTTAACTGATGAGTCTATCACCAGTAATCCAGCAGTTGCTGCTGCTGCTGTGGCCTGATACAGGGTCACTAGCTCCTCCATCTTCATTTGCCACCATTCTTGGTTGTGCTTCCACCACTTAACGGATCATCTTATTATGATCCATTAGATGACTTTTCTCTGACAAATGCAGACATGGCATTTCAGTTATCCTTGGAGAATGGACTTCAAGGCTAAATGTTGAGTTTTCTCCTAGAGACTATTTTAAGCATTTCCTTTAACATCACTTCAATTTTTAGTAATGTTTTTTCATTTGATAAATGCTGTTGGATTGCAACATGTAGATGTGTATATATGTGCCACATATACAGTTGTGCATACTTGATATTTTTTCTTATTTTTGCATTTCATAATATTGGCCTGTGATTGTTTCCTATATAGTGTTCCATATTGTGCCATGTTTTATAATGTTGCTGTATGTTGTATTTTTGTGGCACACCCATTGTTTATATGAACTCAAAACAAAGTGACTTCCCATTTATTTTAAAAAAGTATAAAGCTTTTTCCCCACCTCATGTTAAATGTTGTGTTTGCCTCAAAAATCTTCTTTATCTTGATTCTCATGTGAAGAGTTTCAATTTGTAACTCAATAAGCTTTTGGCCTGTTTGTTTGATACAGATTGACTGAAGGAGTGGGACTAAGGTAGACAGGCAGATGGGGCTTTATTAGTTTTAACTTGTTTGGATCAGATACTGTGCATGACGAATGATCAAATTCTCATGGTCCAGTCAGAGTGAGTGCATCTGGCATACTGGCTAGAATCTTATAAAGTAAATGAACGTAATTTTGAAAATTATCCTGAGAAAAATTGCCACCATGTAATTTATTGAACCACTAAATTCGTAAATTTAGACTAGTAGATGAAGAATAAAAAGGCACAATACCATGACTGGAACAGTACACAGATAACTCGCACATAGGAGAATGAAACTCATGACAGTGTTTCAGTCCAGCTTGGGCCATTAACTAGTGTGACTAGTTAACCCTTTCGCTGGCTGTCACATAGAACTATGATATTAAGATAAAATAAGATTTTCTTTGGATTTTTAACCCCGGAGGGTTAGCCACCCAGGATAACCCAAGAAAGTCAGTGCATCATCAAGGACTGTCTAACTTATTTTCATTGGGTCCTCAATCTTGTCCCCCAGGATGCGACCCACACCAGTCGACTAACACCAGGTACCTATTTGCTGCTAGGTGAACAGGTCAACAGGTGTAAGGAAACGCATAGGTCTATGTCATTCATAAGCTGTGAGTGGTAAATTTTGGGCTAGATATCAGAGAATGGGTTTGTACAGTGAATACGCACCTTATAAAAAAAAAAAACATGCCCCACATGGTGCATGATGGGAAAACAAAACTGTGATCTTTTGTATGATTTAAAATAGCGACTGCAGTGTTCTCTTGGATGGTTCTTATGATTTTATTGGCTGCTGCTTGGTATTATTTGATAGAAGGAAAATATATTAGCTGAAATAGAGATGATTTTGATTTCAGGATTTCGATTTTGATTTCAGGATTGGAAGTAGCTTGAAATTGAGCTCAAAGTAGCAGAAATATTTGATTTTGTCGATATTTCAGAGGACGGATAAGGCCCTCCCCCAGTCTGTTTTATGGATTTTTAATAGGTCTGATTCAATTATTGGGATGAATAATCTTTCCTGGTTATATAGTGTTATCCAAGGAAAAGAGTAAATCTTCTGTTTTTGTATGAATAATAGTTCAAAATGGAAAGCAAGTGTAATATAGGAGAGGCCTAGGGATATGACAGATTAACACAGGAAATGTTTTTTTAGTGCCAGGAATGTCAGCATTGTTTATTATGAACTCTATTTTTAAATTGGCATTGTTTTTAAAAAAAAAAAACCATACCACGGGCGGGATTGAACCCGCAGTCAGAGAGACTCTCTGACCGTGGGTTCAATCCCGCCCGTGGTATGGTTTGTTTGCAATCGTGTCATTACAATTTCGTGAGTCATTGTTTTTTTAATTTTGTGAAATTTGCCAAATTACTGAATTCTGATCACTTTATAGGGTAGTTGAAATAGTTGAATGGGCAGTTTCCTGTGCTCAATCCATAGAATGGAAAGCATACTAGTGAAATATCTAAGAATTTGGTTGACTGGAACAAAGGAATTGGCCTAAAATATGACTCAGTGGGTGAAATGCCCTGTGCATAAATTGTGCTGAGACTGCTAACTTTGTGCCAGCATAATTCTGTATTTTTCCATCATATTTTGTACTTTTGGTGTCATTACCTTTGGGAAAAGATTATTTATCATTTCAAATTTTGTTTTGGGGGGGGGGGGGAAGGGGAGGGGGGAGTTTTTGGACAATGAGAGCAAATTTCATTTCGGGGGTCTGGACAGTGAAAGGTTTAATGGTCCAAGTCGGACCGGAACATTGGCATGAGTTTCGTTTCATTGTGTGCTGGTTATTTGTGTTATAGATTAGTAGATACTATACACTAAGCCCACCCTTAAGAATCCGTAATATAGCCAGAGTATGTAACTTGAAAAACATTCATAAGCATGCATAATTTGTCATTTTACTTACTGTTGCCTGAAGATAATGCTTCTGAGAGTAGTATAATTATACAAAGGGAAAGAAGCTTCAGTTACCAAGCAAGGAGGACAGGTCCCAAGAAAAAATCTGGTTCAACACACTGAAAAATAAAAATTTGTACATACCATATTTCATGGCCTATTAATAATACTTCTCACAGACATTGAAGGTTAGGGTTGGTAGTATTTGCACCTTCATTTCTTATAAAGCAATATTATAGGATGAAGGAGAAAAGCACATTTCTCCTGATAAATGAAGGGGTCGCAGGAACGTTTGTATTAATACGTTTGTATTAAATTTTTAAATACAAGAATGATGTAAATAATCAAAAGATATTCAACATAGTTAAATATGAGAATATAAGAAAGACAAAAATAATCAAAAGTTATTCTATGTTTTTACTGGAGTAAATTTTTTCAAACTTTTATACTAGAGTAAAAGGACATAATCTATCCATAGATAATTGTGAAGCGTAATTCAAAAAGCATTTTTTAATTATGATCACGTTATGCACAGACATGTTTAAGCTATTATACAGTAATTGTATAGAGATACTGTGCACTACTTTACCAGTAAGAATATTATTAATTTTATATTTAAGGGAAATGCTAAAACTGTAGTGGTCATACTGTGCCTGGGAATAGAATGCGGTCTGGTTCAGTCCAAGGAAAGGAACAAAAAGTCCAATTTCTTGGAGCAAGTGTATTAATTTCCATAACATAAACTCTTTGTTTCAAGAAATGTCATGAAATCAACTGATTGGATTGTTTTACAGTTTTGTTCGTGAGTGTTAAGCTTCATGTTGCTGTTTTCTTTCTAAGTTCGAAATATGCGTTAAGGTCTTGTGCATTTACCTTTCATGCTGCCAAGTCCCTTACTAAGGTTTGTAGAATTCAGAGGCTTGTGACTGCTTTGACTATTTGGCAAATGCATTTTTTTTTTTGTTTCATAGCACTGCTGTTTAAGAGCTATTCTCTCATGTTGTGCACTTCATAATTTAATTAGCTGGCTTGAAATAAAGTTTGCCATGGCAGTAAACTAGACTCTCTTGCTTAAGCTGCTCTTTATGACCTTAGCTAGCCTGAAATATAGTTTGCCATTAAAACAAACCAGAGGAACTCATGATCTAGCCATTTTGAGTCATCAGAACATTTGATAATAGCAAGGTGAATAATTTTAATATATTACAGTATCAGCAAATGCCTTTTTTTCTTCCTAGTTGTTATTACTTTGGTAGTATTTGGAAGAATTTTTTTTTCTACTTCAGTTGCATATTTTAATTAAGTTGTAGATTGAGAACTTAAATTTTTGTATGTCATCAGATCAAAAGATGAATTAATATTAAACTCAAAATATAATATTAGTAATGTTCTCACATTGGCCTTCATTTTCTAAAAGTATTATTAACTTAAAGTAATAATTTTTTCTTGGTAATAGGTTGGTAGACAGCAACCGCCCAGGGAGGTACTACCGTCCTGTCAAGTGAGTGTAAAACGAAAGCCTGTAATTGTTTTACATGATGGTAGGATTGCTTGTATCTTTTTTCTGTCTCATAAACATGCAAGATTTCAGGTATGTCTTGCTACTTCTACTTACACGTAGGTCACACTACACATACATGTACAAGCATATATATACACACCCCTCTGGGTTTTCTTCTATTTTCTTTCTAGTTCTTGTTCTTGTTTATTTCCTCTTAGCTCCATGGGGAAGTGGAACAGAATTCTTCCTCCGTAAGCCATGCGTGTTGTAAGAGGCGACTTAAATGGCGGGAGCAAGGGGCTAGTAACCCCTTCTCCTGTTATATTACTAAATGTAAAAGGAGAAAATTTTGTTTTTTTTCTTTTGGGCCACCCCGCCTCGGTAGGATACGGCCGGTGTGTTGAAAGAAAGAAAGAAGTAGTAATTTTTTTCTAAATTTATTACTGAAATTTTGTTTTTTATGTCTTGTCTTGTTTCATTTCAATTCTTTTTATTCTCGTGAATATTTTAATAATTTTGTCATTCGACCTACGTATTTGTTTCTTATTTAATGATTTACATTGAAAAGGGGGGTCTTCTACATAAAGTATTAGGGACATCATTAATTCCTTAATCATGCTATTTTGTCAAACGTGAAGATATGTTTATGTGACATTCTTGAATTTTTTTCCTGTTGCCTGTCATTATTGTACTTTGGGAGTAGTTTTAAAATGCAAACTCTTCACTCATGTTATCTTTCTATCTTCAGATTTTTTTTATTGCTTAATCAACGTTCTGATTTATGTTATTCCAGCTAAACCTATACAAAAATTCAATGTACATAAAAGGGCCTAAAATCTGGAACACCCTACCTGAAAACTAGAACTGCAAACACAACCATCACTTTCAAAACTACCATTAGAAAACATCTCCCTGACACACCCCACCGTCAGCTAACTACATGATAACCACACACAAAAAAAAAAAAACCTAGACCTACTCTCGATATCTGTGATTCCCCACAATTCACACTTACACTCACCCAATTGACTGTAAACATAGAAATAAGTAATAAAACTATTACCTAATGAATCTTAAACTAGTCATAAGTTTGCCTGAGATACTCCAATATAGGAGCTTTAATAGAATCAACAAATTTTGTTGAAAATAAGAAAAAGTTTTGGAGTGAGATTAACAAGTTAAGAAAGCCTAGAGAACAAATGGATTTGTCAGTTAAAAATAGGAGAGGAGAGTTATTAAATGGAGAGGTAGAGGTATTGGGAAGATGGAAGGAATATTTTGAGGAATTGTTAAATGTTGATGAAGATAGGGAAGCTGTGATTTCGTGTATAGGGCAAGGAGGAATAACATCTTGTAGGAGTGAGGAAGAGCCAGTTGTGAGTGTGGGGGAAGTTCGTGAGGCAGTAGGTAAAATGAAAGGGGGTAAGGCAGCCGGGATTGATGGGATAAAGATAGAAATGTTAAAAGCAGGTGGGGATATAGTTTTGGAGTGGTTGGTGCAATTATTTAATAAATGTATGGAAGAGGGTAAGGTACCTAGGGATTGGCAGAGAGCATGCATAGTTCCTTTGTATAAAGGCAAAGGGGATAAAAGAGAGTGCAAAAATTATAGGGGGATAAGTCTGTTGAGTGTACCTGGTAAAGTGTATGGTAGAGTTATAATTGAAAGAATTAAGAGTAAGACGGAGAATAGGATAGCAGATGAACAAGGAGGCTTTAGGAAAGGTAGGGGGTGTGTGGACCAGGTGTTTACAGTGAAACATATAAGTGAACAGTATTTAGATAAGGCTAAAGAGGTCTTTGTGGCATTTATGGATTTGGAAAAGGCGTATGACAGGGTGGATAGGGGGGCAATGTGGCAGATGTTGCAAGTGTATGGTGTAGGAGGTAGGTTACTGAAAGCAGTGAAGAGTTTTTACGAGGATAGTGAGGCTCAAGTTAGAGTATGTAGGAAAGAGGGAAATTTTTTCCCAGTAAAAGTAGGCCTTAGACAAGGATGTGTGATGTCACCGTGGTTGTTTAATATATTTATAGATGGGGTTGTAAGAGAAGTAAATGCGAGGGTCTTGGCAAGAGGCGTGGAGTTAAAAGATAAAGAATCACACACAAAGTGGGAGTTGTCACAGCTGCTCTTTGCCGATGACACTGTGCTCTTGGGAGATTCTGAAGAGAAGTTGCAGAGATTGGTGGATGAATTTGGTAGGGTGTGCAAAAGAAGAAAATTAAAGGTGAATACAGGAAAGAGTAAGGTTATGAGGATAACAAAAAGATTAGGTGATGAAAGATTGAATATCAGATTGGAGGGAGAGAGTATGGAGGAGGTGAACGTATTCAGATATTTGGGAGTGGACGTGTCAGCGGATGGGTCTATGAAAGATGAGGTGAATCATAGAATTGATGAGGGAAAAAAGAGTGAGTGGTGCACTTAGGAGTCTGTGGAGACAAAGAACTTTGTCCTTGGAGGCAAAGAGGGGAATGTATGAGAGTATAGTTTTACCAACGCTCTTATATGGGTGTGAAGCGTGGGTGATGAATGTTGCAGCGAGGAGAAGGCTGGAGGCAGTGGAGATGTCATGTCTGAGGGCAATGTGTGGTGTGAATATAATGCAGAGAATTCGTAGTTTGGAAGTTAGGAGGAGGTGCGGGATTACCAAAACTGTTGTCCAGAGGGCTGAGGAAGGGTTGTTGAGGTGGTTCGGACATGTAGAGAGAATGGAGCGAAACAGAATGACTTCAAGAGTGTATCAGTCTGTAGTGGAAGGAAGGCGGGGTAGGGGTCGGCCTAGGAAGGGTTGGAGGGAGGGGGTAAAGGAGGTTTTGTGTGCGAGGGGCTTGGACTTCCAGCAGGCATGCGTGAGCGTGTTTGATAGGAGTGAATGGAGACAAATGGTTTTTAATACTTGACGTGCTGTTGGAGTGTGAGCAAAGTAACATTTATGAAGGGATTCAGGGAAACCGGCAGGCCGGACTTGAGTCCTGGAGATGGGAAGTACAGTGCCTGCACTCTGAAGGAGGGGTGTTAATGTTGCAGTTTAAAAACTGTAGTGTAAAGCACCCTTCTGGCAAGACAGTGATGGAGTGAATGATGGTGAAAGTTTTTCTTTTTCGGGCCACCCTGCCTTGGTGGGAATCGGCCGGTGTGATAATAAAATAATAAAAAAAATAATAGAAACTGTGTATCGTCCCAAGACAAAACCATTCACATTGCTCAATTTACGAACTGTAATGCAGTTACCTAGCCTTAATATCAACATGCTCCATAATCTGTACCAATATAGAGTTTGAATTAATCTTAGTCTGCCCAAGATGCCTAGCCATGCTAGGCATGATAATGGCCCTCTCTGTAATTTGTATTTTATAATATGTAAACAACACATTGTAACCAATATCCAGTAATATGTAAACCCCACAGTGTAATCTTTATAGAGAATAAACTTGATTGATTGATTGATTGATTTGATATATGTTATTGGGAAAGTTTAGTGCTTTTCTTTTGATGTCCTAACATGACTTAAAAATTAAGTTGTACTACCCATGCATCTGCTTGGAGATTCTTGATGTCTTTTCTTACAAGAGGTTTAAAAAATCATATTATTGTATCTTTGTTACAAGAAAGTCTCTAATAACTTATGATCTGAATATTGCTGCCTATTTAAAAAATAAATGATTGTTATTTTTAGCCTGCTTAGCTTAAGAATTTTCATTACTAGTATTAATAAAGTGGTTGGTGTTGAAATCCCTCTCAAAGAGTGTTTTCATTGTGTACATGTCCATTTTTGTCCCATTAACATATATTTACGTGAGGTGCTAAACCCATGTAGGTCATTTAGCACAAGGGTATTGGACAATTGATCCTCCAACTGCTAATCACTTGATGAGACACACTGCTCTCACAACCAGGCTATAAAAAGGAAGAGCCATGATATAAGGTAAAATGTCTTCATGAGCTAATGTCACCAACAGTGTGCTGCAAGGATAGGTGCTTGCCCTGATTATGTTTCTGCTCTATACCTGGAGTTTACCTGGAGAGAGTTCCGGGGGCCAACACCCCCGCAACCCAGTCTGTGACCAGGCCTCATGGTGGATCAGGGCCTGATCAAAACTACATGCACTTGGATAATGTAAAAGTTCTTTGACTGAAAGAATGGTTTTATCCCTGAAGGAAAGTCCAAATAGACAGAGCAAGTAGAATGAGAGACTGATGATATAATTTAAAGTGGATAAATGGCATATAATAAAAATGGGAGAAAGTGAAAATAATAGGCTCTAGGAATCAACATTGAAAAGATGTGGTCTGGTGATGGTTGCTGGATATTAGCAGCTAGTTGTGCAGATGGTAGTGGTGTATGGGTAAGGGAGGTATTTGTGGGTTGTTGGGGTGTTGAATGTGGGCCTTGCCTCCCTGTCTGGGGCGGCAATGGTGCTGTGCACCTCACGTCACTAGCTTTTACCACATGTGGTGGTGCCATTGCCGACTGCCTGTTACCTCTCCCAATTAATGCAACCTCATTGTCATCTCACTATCTGGTGCTGGTGTTGGATCCCGTGGTGTATTCTGTTCCCTTGGGATAGCAGTGGGCACATTACCAGACCTCATTTGGTGCTATATAAATGGATGTTTCACAGGTGAATATTCTTCATCACTATCACTACTAGAGTAATCATTGATTGCTAAGAAATCAAAGTCCACATCACTGTCATCACCATTACTCACATCTGAGCCCAGGCCATGGGAGAATATGAATTTTTGCTTACAGTGTGGTTGAGATGGATGTGTTTTAGATGAACCAACTTCAGAAACAGATAGTTTTGGGTCATCAGGGTTTTCAGTGATAGTTCTGGTATTCTGAGCATCGATTTCAGTCGCTATATGTTTGGAACCAAAGAATTGTTCATCGGTTCAATATTCCTTGCTGTTGGAGCTGTCACTGAGGAATAAAACTCATTCAGTTCACTTGGGAGTGAGGATTTTGTGTCTTTGTGGCATGGTGAACAAGGTGTACCAAATATGTCTTTCTCACAATGCACTGTGGGGGGGGGGGGAAAGCAATTTTTTGTATACTGTGCACACTGACCATGCAGACCCATCCTCTAATATGCAGGTTTACCAGGCCTCTTGCGCCAAATTTGAAACCACTAGAATTTTATGTACATCTACGTAAGGGACCCTGGCATCAATAACATAGATCTATGTGATGGCCATTGAAGGAGTTAACCTTTAGATATGTGAATGGGGAGATATTAAGTGTGTTATTCACAATATTTATTTCATCTATGTGTATGTGTATGCTACAGTGGTATCATGTCCATTCCTAAGTAAGACATGTGGATAAGCTAGGAAAAATCAAAAGATGAACTACAACTTGGCTTTCAGAGATAAGAATTGAGTTATGTTTAAAGGGCAAAGCTTAAGACATGTCCACTTTTGCTGATAGGGAGAAAAGGAAAATGCAAAGAATAATAAGCAAGATTTCTTAAAAACCATCTACATACAAAACGAGTGGCTATAGCTAAACACTAAGGAAGATGAGGCATTGAAAATACTAGAACGCTTTTATGTGCAAACACCGTTATAACACTGGATTAGGTTACAAGAGGTGGTAGCAAGTGATACAGCCACTGAAAATTAAAAAAAAAATAATAGAATATTGAGTATGGGTCAGTATGAACTTGGCTCTGCTCCTGTAGCTACAGATAGGTACAGTAATTAAAAATACAGTACTGGTTTCCTTCTTCTTGCTTTATGCAGATTCCCTTTTTGCCAATTTGCTGTTATGCGTTATCCTGTTTTTATCAATGAATCTGCTATACGTATTCAGTTTTTGCAGTTCTCACAGTTTATTAAAAATTTCTTTGCTGTGGAATTAGTGCTGATGGCCTGCTTGAATGAAAACACCTAATATTGTGGATGATTACAAAATGTGCAGCATTCTATTATACTGAAAGTAATGGAATGGGTAGCTACACACTACCACAAAGGTTTACTGTTTATGAAACTTTTTTTTATTTTGTTGTGCAAAAGGAATGCAGTTTACAGTGGTACCTTGTCTTAGGAGTTTAATCCGTTCCATGACCTAGCTTGTAACTCAATTTGCTCATATATCAAATCAATTTTCCTCATTGAAATTAATTGAACTGCCATTAATCCATTCCAGCCCCCAAAAAACCACCCCAGGGGCAGGAGAAAATTATTATTATTATCACACTGGCCGATTCCCACTAAGGCAGGGTGGCCCGAAAAAGAAAAAAACTTTCACCATCATTCACTCCATCACTGTCTTGCCAGAAGGGTGCTTTACACTACAGTTTTTAAACTGCAACATTAACACCCCTCCTTCAGAGTGCAGGCACTGTACTTCCCATCTCCAGGACTCAAGTCCGGCCTGCCGGTTTCCCTGAATCCCTTCATAAATGTTACTTTGCTCACACTCCAACAGCACGTCAAGTATTAAAAACCATTTGTCTCCATTCACTCCTATCCAACCCGCTCCCGCAGGCCTGCTGGAAGTCCAAGCCCCTCGCACACAAAACCTCCTTTACCCCCTCCCTCCAACCCTTCCTAGGCCGACCCCTACCCCGCCTTCCTTCCACTACAGACTGATACACTCTTGAAGTCATTCTGTTTCGCTCCATTCTCTCTACATGTCCGAACCACCTCAACAACCCTTCCTCAGCCCTCTGGACAACAGTTTTGGTAATCCCGCACCTCCTCCTAACTTCCAAACTACGAATTCTCTGCATTATATTCACACCACACATTGCCCTCAGACATGACATCTCCACTGCCTCCAGCCTTCTCCTCGCTGCAACATTCATCACCCACGCTTCACACCCATATAAGAGCGTTGGTAAAACTATACTCTCATACATTCCCCTCTTTGCCTCCAAGGACAAAGTTCTTTGTCTCCACAGACTCCTAAGTGCACCACTCACTCTTTTTCCCTCATCAATTCTATGATTCACCTCATCTTTCATAGACCCATCCGCTGACACGTCCACTCCCAAAATATCTGAATACGTTCACCTCCTCCATACTCTCTCCCTCCAATCTGATATTCAATCTTTCATCACCTAATCTTTTTGTTATCCTCATAACCTTACTCTTTCCTGTATTCACCTTTAATTTTCTTCTTTTGCACACCCTACCAAATTCATCCACCAATCTCTGCAGCTTCTCTTCAGAATCTCCCAAGAGCACAGTGTCATCAGCAAAGAGCAGCTGTGACAACTCCCACTTTGTGTGTGATTCTTTATCTTTTAACTCCACGCTAATATCAACTCTGTGGCTTATTTATCTATCATAATTGATCTGATATGACATATTAAACACTGTAAATAACATAGAAACACAATATATACTCTAGAATGAATAAAATAGGCTATAATATGGCGAGTGTCCAGGACCAGTCCTAGCATATAAAATGATTACCGTTCCTTCCTATAACGTAAGAGAAAATGGAGTTTTTGAGAGGCTAACTGCACTAGATCACTAGTGCAGTGATATATGAATAACCCGGAAGTAAGTTATTGACTTATTTCATGAAGCCCACCATTTATTATTGACCAGGAATCATAAAAAAATGATTGTTCTACAATTGGCTTGTGGAATATTGGAAATATTCTAAATATTTTGAGATTTGTGTGGGAATAAAGGGCAAGTTATTTTGCACATGTCAGAAACTTTGCAACTTCACTTTTTTGCAGAATAACTAAAGATAATTACATTATTACCTCCAGTGAGAACATCGCACTAGCATTGTTTTATAAGTACCAAGTCCCAAAACCACCGTTCGTTGTGCCATTTAGGTCGGGGTTATTGCCAGATGTCATTTTCAGTAAAAATTTTTTTCAGTAAATACTTTTTTTCGCACGTAACTTGGATTTTGGCTTGCAACTCAAAGCAAAAAATCGACCGAGTAATGGCTCATAACTCGGAAAACTCATAAGTTGGGGCACTCGTGAGTCAAGGTACCACTGTACTTGAGTGAAAGTGGGATGTGCCATTGCTATGCGTGACAGCCAACATCAGACACATGATTTAAGACTAGATATTTTTTCAGTTGAACTAGCAGTGTTTAAATTCACACAATAGGTTTTGATGAGGTAGTGTGATTATCTGGGGTTTACAGGGATGCAACCCCCTGTTCGTTAATGAGGTTTTCCTTTTGCTCTTTCATTGTGCAGATCTTGGGCTTTATTTTTATGGACACTGACAAACCACATTCTTCCAAATTTCTTATTATATTTCATCCTTCTTTCTCAGTTTAAGTCTGGTACAGCTCTTCAAGCAGAACTTTCTCTACACACTTATGTACTTGAAAATTATTATTCCTCACTTTTAACATTTCCTGAATCCTTATATTTCTTCATTCATAAAGAACACAGCAGTGCCTTTTACAAGTTTTATCATGCATCTACTGTACATTGTGTCAGCTATGTTACATGAACTTATCTCTGTTTCTTGTCATCAACCCCCCCCCCCTCCTATTACTGCTGTTTCTTGTCATCAACCCCCCCCTATTACTGCTGTTTCTTGTCATCAACCCCCCCTCCTATTACTGCTAGTGTATTTTGACCCTCCCCCTCCCCTATACACATGTACTCTCTCTCTCTCTCTCTCTGTCTCTGTCTCTCTCTCTCTCTCTCTCTCTCTCTCTCTCTCTCTCTCTCTCTCTCTCTCTCTCTCTCTCTTTTTTTACACAGGGTTTGACAAGGTTAGGTTAAGGATCCCTAGCTTTATTGACAAGCTATTGACAAGTTAAGGATTCCTACCTTTATTGGCAGGCTAAGAGCTGTTACCTACATCAGCTCATTTGAAAGCATTTTTATTGTCATGAAACATACAAGTAGGGAACAGGATGAAGTTGGAACCATCTGTGGGCCAGCATTTTCATTTGATCAACTGACTTTATCTCGTTGACATCATTATGCTGTATAAATGTGTTCCATACTCGAGCCATCCTGGGTATGACTCGGGTATGGAACACATTTGTACAGCATAATGATGTCAACGAGATAAAGTCAGTTGATCAAATGAAAATGCTGGCCCACAGATGGCTCCAACTTCATCCTGTTCCCTACTTGTATGTTTCATGACAATAAAAATGCTTTCAAATGAGCTGATGTAGGTAACAGCTCTTAGCTTGCCAATAAAGGTAGGAATCCTTAACTTGTCAATAGCTTGTCAATAAAGCTAGGGATCCTTAACCTTGTCAAACCCTGTGTAAAAAAAAAAAAGGAGATAGAGATATCTCTCTCTATCTCTCTCTCATTTTTTTTACACAGGATTTTACAAGGTTCCTAACTTTGTTTACATGCTAAGAGCTGTTACCTACATCATCTCATTCAAAAGCCCCACCTCCCTCCCTCCCTTCCCCTCTCTCATGTTATTTTTATTTTTTTTTTATTATCACACTGGCCGATTCCCACCAAGGCAGGGTGGCCCGAAAAAGAAAAACTTTCACCATCATTCACTCCATCACTGTCTTGCCAGAAGGGTGCTTTACACTACAGTTTTTAAACTGCAACATTAACACCCCTCCTTCAGAGTGCAGGCACTGTACTTCCCATCTCCAGGACTCAAATCCAGCCTGCCGGTTTCCCTGGACCCCTTCATAAATGTTACTTTTCTCACACTCCAACAGCATGTCAAGTATTAAAAACCATTTGTCTCCATTCACTCCTATCAAACACGCTCACGCATGCCTGCTGGAAGTCCAAGCCCCTCGCACACAAAACCTCCTTTACCCCCTCCCTCCAACCTTTCCTAGGCCGACCCCTACCCCGCCTTCCTTCCACTACAGACTGATACACTCTTGAAGTCACTCTGTTTCGCTCCATTCTCTCTACATGTCCAAACCACCTCAACAACCCTTCCTCAGCCCTCTGGACAACAGTTTTGGTAATCCCGCACCTCCTCCTAACTTCCAAACTACGAATTCTCTGCATTATATTCACACCACACATTGCCCTCAGACATGACATCTCCACTGCCTCCAGCCTTCTCCTTGCTGCAGCATTCATCACCCATGCTTTACACCCATATAAGAGCGTTGGTAAAACTATACTCTCATACATTCCCCTCTTTGCCTCCAAGGACAAAGTTCTTTGTCTCCACAGACTCCTAAGTGCACCACTCACCCTTTTCCCCTCATCAATTCTATGATTCACCTCATCTTTCATAGACCCATACGCTGACACGTCCACTCCCATATATCTGAATACATTCACCTCCTCCATACTCTCTCCCTCCAATCTGATATCCAATCTTTCATCACCTAATCTTTTTGTTATCCTCATTACCTTACTCTTTCCTGTATTCACTTTTAATTTTCTTCTTTTGCACACCCTACCAAATTCATCCACCAATCTCTGCAACTTCTCTTTAGAATCTCCCAAGAGCACAGTGTCATCAGCAAAGAGCAACTGTGACAACTCCCACTTTGTGTGATTCTTTATCTTTTAACTCCATGCCTCTTGCCAAGACCCTCGCATTTACTTCTCTTACAATCCCATCTATAAATATATTAAACAACCACGGTGACATCACACATCCTTGTCTAAGGCCTACTTTTACTGGAAAATAATTTCCCTCTTTCCTACATACTCTAACTTGAGCCTCACTATCCTCGTAAAAACTCTTCACTGCTTTCAGTAACCTACCTCCTACACCATACACCTGCAACATCTGCCACATTGCCTCCCTATCCACCCTGTCATATGCCTTTTCCAAATCCATAAATGCCACAAAGACCTCTTTAGCCTTATCTAAATACTGTTCACTTATATGTTTCACTCTCATGTTGTGCTGTACAAACATGTTCCAGACATAAATATTCCTAGGAGTAAATTATCTCTCTCCCTGCCCCCTTCCCTCTCCCTTCTCCATATTTAATATGTTCTATAAATTAATCAGGATAACCAAACGTTAATTTTTCATCCACCAGGGTCTCAAAGAACTAAGTGAGAGTGTTGCATCCAATCTGATGGGTCAACGGGTAGGGTCCCCAGCCCAGCAGACCCCACCGATGAACCTTCCTACACCGGGTGTAGTAACAGTCATTGACACACAAGTATGATTTTTAGAATTTTGTTTTTATTTTGTATTGTTGGACTATAAATAGCTATCCCATTTTAAAATATCTTATGTGTTCGTTGTTTGTTTATTTTCTTATTTTCAGTAACATCATTTCTGGATATCTTTAGAATTTTTCTTCTCATTGATCTGTACTGATTATAACCTTACTCACTTTTTTTCAAACATAGTGAGATGAATAAAAAATATCACCATCCAGTATTGACCCACCTAACTTTAGCCTCCTCATTCCTCTATAATGGTATGGCCTCGACTTTCCAGCTTGCAAAACTCATTGCCAGCTTAACCAGTTTTCTGTCATGCCTCAGCAACACGTCAGATGCCATAGTCTTCCCATTGCCACTCACGTCTCTTTAATAAATAAACTATTACTTCCTCAGATGCTTCCTGCATCACCTCTAATGCTCCTATCTTGCTTCCTCTCATCTCAAAGACGAGGTCATCTCAGCAACTTTCTTTTTCTACTTGACTTACTCTTTTCATCTCTAATAACTTGAATTTATATTCATTTCTGCATATACTTTTCACCTTCACTTTCCAGTCTGTCCTTTCAGTCTGTTCGGCAGACTTTAATGACTCTTCATTTTATATTTCTCTTGCTTCAGTTTAGGGAAAGTATACCTTATTGCTTCCTTGAACAGAGAGATTTCTGTAAAATGTCTAGTCTGAAATAACATTGGAACAACAGTATAGATACTGAAGAATAGTAATTTATGTATGATTTTTTGTAGTGTATTTTCTCTCTTCTGTATTGATTGTTTATGTAATTTAATATTGAAATGTTATATAGTAATTAAAGCTTGTACTTTGACACAGATGGTGGGCTCGGGTGAGATAAGTCTTATGAGTAGTGGCACAGCTAATGGCATCGTTGCTCACTTTTCTGCCCATCATGGAGCTCCAATTGTGGCTCTCAGCTTTGATCCAACAGGAATGTTGCTCCTTACAGCTGATAAACAGGGTCACAACTTTCACCTCTTCCGCTTGCAGCCTCATCCTCTGTCTGCTGCTCAATCTGCTGTTCATCATCTTTACACACTACATCGAGGAGATACCACAGCAAAGGTGAAGGGGCAGAATTACTTGAGGCATGTTATATTTGCAATTGGAAATGTGGAGGAAAATATATAATGAAAATTGTGTTTGTTTAGTGGTTGAGTGTAACTACAAGATATGATAATCTTTGTTTAGTTTTGGGGCTTTTGTCATGAAACCGGTGACTTGAAGCTGGTACCACACCTTTTGTCAGTATAATCTAATTACAAAACAGTTATATTAAATTCATGTTTATCAAGAACAGAGATTTGAAAGTTAAAGAATTAGCCTTATGTTGGTTGTATCTTATCCTTTATACCTACTTGGTTATATAAATATTTTACTGTGATACTGTAAGCTGAAAATGGCAGTTGGGGGTCTTCTTGAATTAATGTAATCTTGATTTCATAGTAGGAAAAGAATGTGTTGTTGGTGTTTTTTAGGACAAGTGATTTTTGTGACATAAAGGATATCTTTAATGAACAAAGGAATTTTATTTTAGTTTTTATTATAGTTTGTCTTTTTTTCATATTGACTTATTCATGAAATATTTATTTTTCAGGTTACTGACATATCATTTTCCCTCGACTCACGTTGGGTTGCTGTATCAACTCATCGAGGAACTACACATGTTTTTCCCATAACTCCTTATGGGGGAAATATTGGAGTTCGTACACACACCTCAAACTGTGTAGTTAATAGGTAAGATAATAGGGTGGTGTGAGTGAATGTTCAATTCACTGATCATCAGAGGTTTCAGTTCATGTTGAAAAATGTTTCTGAATAATTTTGAAATGCTGAATTCAAATCTGCACTTAGTTTTGCTGTAACACACAGTTTCTGTGAAATAGAATGCCACGGTAAGTGATTTCCATAAGACATAGACGTCACGAAGAGTTATCAGGGAAACTTGACAATCATTTTGATAGTTGACTGATAGCAGGGAAACCTGATGATCAATTTGATGGTCTGCTATTGCTGGACACTGGTGTGGGACAGCAATACCAAATACCAGTGAAAAAAATTGAAAACCACGATATAAATATGTTTGTATAACTATGGAAATTTCTGTTATATTGGTTATGCATATCTTTCTTCTTTCTTTCAACACACTGGCCACATCCCACCGAGATGGGGTGGCCCTAAAAAAAAAACGAAAGTTTCTCCTTTTACCTTTAGTAATATATACAGGAGAAGGGGTTACTAACCCCTTGCTCCTAGCATTTTAGTTGACTCTTACAACACGCATGGCTTATGGAGGAAGAATTCTGTTCCACTTCCCCATGGAGATATGTTTAAATAAACAAGAACAAGAACTAGTAAGAAAAATAGAAAACACAGAAGGGTCTGTATATATATGCTTGTACATGCATGTGTAGTGTGACCTTTATGTAAGTAGAAGTAGCAAGACCTACCTGCATGTTTATGAGACAAAAAAGACACCAGCAATCCTATCATCATGTAAAACAATTACAGGCTTTCATTTTATACTCATTTGGCATGACAGTAGTACCTCCCTGGGCAGTTGCTGTCTACCAACCTACTACCTAGGGGTTGTGCATATGTATATTGAATTTACAGCAAGAACGATTAGTTTGTCATTGTATACACTATCCTTATCCATATTATAGTACCTGTGGTTGTTAGGTAATGTATATATTGTGGTTCTTCAGCCATACAAAGTCAAAATGCAGTGGACCCCCGGTTAACGATATTTTTTCACTCCAGAAGTATGTTCAGGTGCCAGTACTGACCGAATTTGTTCCCATAAGGAATATTGTGAAGTAGATTAGTCCATTTCAGACCCCCAAACATACACGTACAAACGCACTTACATAAATACACTTACATAATTGGTCGCATTCGGAGGTGATCGTTATGCGGGGGTCCACTGTATTGATTATAAGATTTCAAAAAACCTTAAGTGAAGGAGACTAAACAAGCTCAAATTTGTGATCATTGCTTCACTGTCAGAGGGTTAACCCTTTAACTGTTTTGGACGTATATATAATCTTACAAGCCAGTGTTTCAGACGTATATATATTCAGACGAAAGCTGGTAGGCCCACATGTGAGAGAATGGGTTGGTGTGGTCAGTGTGCACTGTATAAAAAAAAGTCCTGCAGCACGCAGTGCATAATGAGAAAAAAAACTGATCGTTTTTTGGATTAAAATGCCGACTTTGAGGTGTATTATCGTATAGTATTTATGGTTGTATTCTCATTTTCTTGGTCTCATATGATAGAATGGAAAACATATTACAGAAATAGAGATGATTTTGACTAGTTTCACGATGTGAAGGACCTTGAAATTGAGCTCAAAGTAGCAGAAATGTTCGGTTTTTACCAATATTCAAGAGTAAGCAAATCACACCACACGTCCAATACATGTCAACTGGGGAGTCTAATATTCTTTCACTAGTGCACTAATATTATTTATACCATTTTTACAATAATGCAGTAGTCTGCATAACAGTAAATCTTCTATTTGTTGTGTGAATAAAAAATCAAAATAGAAAGCAAGAGTAATATAAGAGGGGCCTGGAGACATGATTAATGAACAGAGGATATGTTATTTTAGTGCCAAGAATGTCTGCATTGTTTATTCTGGACCTTATTTTGAAATTGGCATTTTTTTATTTGCATGAAATTGGCTAAATTGCCAATTTCTGACCACTTTATTGGGTAGTTGAAATCGGTAATTCCACAAGTTTTCAATCAAATTTCATACTTTTGGTGTCATTAGCATTGGAAAAAGATTCTCTATCATAAGAAAAAATAATTTTTTTTTCCAAAAATTTTGCGACATAGTGTGACAGTTTGAGAAATGGGCTTGTGACAGTCAGAGGGTTAAATCAACTACAGTAAGGCCCTGCTTTACGGCGTTTCACTTTGTGGCGTTCCGCTAATACGGACATTTCAAATTATGACCAAAACTCACTATGCAGCTCCCCCCACCTGACTTTCTAATACGGTCACTGCGCCCCACCCGGTTTGTTTACATTCTCCATGAGCTCCGTAAGCTCCACGTCTCTCCTTTATGTCTGGAAACTCCAAAATTTCAAGTGTTTTTAAAAGTTATTTCATATTTTATATTCTTCTTTCAACAAACCGGCTGTATGTATACCTGTACTACCTAAATAAACTTACACACTGTGCTGGCGTGCAGGTACACATTAAAATCAATAAGAGTGTCTTATTGATTTTAATGTGTCTCGAGATGCCATATTAGTAATAATATGTCTCGAGACACCATATAAGTAATAATAATAATAATAATAATAATAATAATAATAATAATAATAATCACCGAGTCTCATTAAATGTCTTATGTTAAGTTAATATACACATTTTCATTAATCCCTCCATGATATTTTTTCAAAATTACATAATAAACATGATATGTAACATATAAAGATGATAAATACACCCCACAGTAGAATAAATAAACACAAATATGAGATCTGGTAGCCAGACGACTTGTACGAGTGACGGCAAGAATAATGTTTTCTCTAGTCCAACATCAGAGAAAATGTGTTACTGGGGGGTAACTATAGAAAATTATTCCTTTCGTATACCTTCACTCAGAGCGTCATTTCTTCTAAAAATGGTGTTACATGAGAATGGGAGTGTTCCTCATTATTCTACCGTATCAACATAGAGACAACTTGTACACAAACCAGACATGTTCGCCTGGTTTGTTTATATAACTCTGCGCCTGTCCTCATGTACTTATTCTCTCTCTCGTTTATTTGTTTTATCTCATTTACTTACCTCTGACCCTACATTAAGACTACAAATATTTTAAGGTAAGTAATGAGTGAACTGGATATGCATTTTATTGCTCTGGGACGGTTAAATGTCATAGAATACTATGTGTGGGTGGGATAGCCTGGTATGGTAGCCTGGTTGGCTACCATACATACCACACTTGATTTCTTACAATAAATACAGTGGACCCCCACCTTACGATGGCATTGCATTACGTTAAATCTGCCATATGATACATTTTAAAGCAAAAATTTTGCCTCACCTCACGCTAAAAAACTCGCCTTATGTGATTCGTCTGGGACGCGTCCCACGTGTGGCCTCAGCACCAGTGTTTACAAGCCAGCCAGTGTGGTCGCATCCACGCATACATTCGGTACATTTCACCTTTTCCCAGTGTTTTTTTTGTGCTTGTCACTGCAAAATAAGTTACCATGGGCCCCAAGAAAGCTTCTAGTGCCAAGCCTGTGGTAAAAAGGATGAGAATTATTATGGAAATTAAGAAAGATTTTGAAGGGTTTGGGGCTAACTTTGAGAAGCCTATGCCAGTTGTGGAATCCATTGTGCCTGCTTCAAAGATTAAGGAAATGTGTGCAAAGTGGGTTGAAGTGCAAACCTTTATGGATGAAAGTCACCCTAACACAGCTATTGGAAGCCGTGCTGGTGACTATTACAATGACAATGTTCTGGTCCATTTTAGGCAAATCTTAAAGGAACGGGAGGTACAGACCTCTATGGAGAGATTTGTTGTGCGACAGAGGTCCAGTGACTCTCAAGCTGGTCCTAGTGGCATTAAAAGAAGAAGGGAAGTAACCCCGGAAAAGGACTTACTACCTCAAGTCCTAATGGAAGGGGATTCCCCTTCTAAACAATAACTTCCACACTCTCCCCTCCTCCCATCCCATCAATCATCACCAGATCTTCAATAAAGGCAAGATGTATTCTATTGTTAATAAGTAGTAATTGTGCATGTCTTCTTCAGTGTGTGTGTCAACAAGTCGGCCGTCTCCCACCGAGGCAGGGTGACCCAAAAAAGAAAGAAAATCCCCAAAAAGAAAATACTTTCATCATCATTCAACACTTTCACCACACTCGCACATTATCACTGTTTTTGCAGAGGTGCTCAGAATACAACAGTCTAGAAGCATACACATATGAAGATACACAACATATCCCTCCAAACTGCCAATATCCCAAAACCCCTCCTTTAAAGTGCAGGCATTGTACTTCCCATTTCCAGGACTCAAGTCCGACTATATGAAAATAACCGGTTTCCCTGAATCCCTTCACTAAATATTACCCTGCTCACACTCCAACGATCTGTTTGTGTGTATTAAAATTAATATTTCATGTGGTAAAAGTTATTTTTTTTTCATACTTTGGGGTGTCTTGCACGGATTAATTTGATTTTCATTATTTCTTATGGGGAAAATTAATTCGCCTTACGATAATTTCGACTTACGATGAGCTCTCAGGAATGGATTAATATTGTAAGGCGGGGGTCCGTTGTACTACTCATCTCACCCTAGATTAAGACTACAAATATTTTAAAGTAAGTAACGAGCGTACTATATGTGTATTTTACTTTTTTATTGTTTTTTAGTACATATCTAGTTCTATTGCTAACTTAATATATGTTAGTGTAAATTTGTTATCTGGTATTTATAAGTATTTATAAGTGGAAAAAAAGGGTGTTCCACTTTAAGGTGATTTCCGCTTTACGGCAGTAGCCTGGAACCTAACCTGTCGTATAAGTGGGGCCCTACTCTATTGACATGCCTCTGAAAAGACACTAATGGAGTGAATGATGATGAAAGCATTTCTTCTTTTTCTGGGTAACACTGCCTTGGTGGGAAATGACTGATGTGTTAAAACAAAATACTGCCACAAAAAGATCACATAATTGTAATAGAAAGTCATACAGCCCTATAAATTGAGAGGTGCTATAAAAAATGGGACACAACCAGAATATGCAATGGTACATAAAACAAAAATTCTTAAGAGCCATGCCATAAATTGGCTACTATATCTAAGTAATATAAATTATAAAAGAAAAACTGAAAATGCTGGAGACTTCCTTGTTGGTGGATAAGGATGATAGGCAGAGAAGAAAGATCATGATAACCACATATGTATAAAATCTTTAAACAATATAAGAAAATAAAATATTATCTTGCATTTTTGTCACTATCACTATGGAAAACAAGAGGCCATTATTGCAATATAAAAATAATGATACTGAAAGGACCCTATAAAACATTTTATAAATAAAGTGGTAGATAGCTAGAATGAGATCCAAGACGTAGTGTGGTAGCATGTGCTACAACCACTGGAAACTTCAAAATTATATTAGAATACCATACAACAAACTAAACTGAAGATAGGACACCATGAGTATATATTTTTTTTTTCAACAAACCGGCCACATCCCACCAAGGCAGGGTGGTCCAAAAAGAAAAACGAAAGTTTCTCTTTTTAAATTTAGTAATTTATACAGGAGAAGGGGTTACTAGCCCCTTGCCCCCGGCATTTTAGTCGCCTCTTACAACACACATGGCTTACCGAGGAAGAATTCTGTTCCACTTCCCCATGGAGATAAGAGGAAATAAACAAGAACAAGAACTAGAAAGAAAATAGCAGAAAACCCAGAGGGGTGTGTACATATATGCTTGTACATGTATGTGTAGTGTGACCTAAGTGTAAGTAGAAGTAGCAAGATGTACCTGAAATCTTGCATGTTTATGAGACAGAAAAAAGGACACCAGCAATCCTACCATCATGTAAAACAATTACAGGCTTTCGTTTTACACTCACTTGGCAGGACGGTAGTACCTCCCTGGGCGGTTGCTGTCTACCAACCTACTACCTAGGATGAGTATATATAGCTCTGTAATTTTTACTACATGGAACCTCGGTACTTGAGCAGCTCCCTACTCAAACAATTTGGTATTCGAACACTGTTTGGTAAAATAAATCACTCAGTCAATCATTTGCTCGGCACTCGGCCAAACAAACATGACCTGTCAGAACTTCACCATACACTATTTTGTATTTCTTCGGATTTTTTGGCATTTTTTTATATTGCACAAATAAGTCACCGTGGGGCCTAAGAAGATTAGTGATAACAGCCACCAAAAAACATAATTAGTTTGGAAAAATTTGTTTGGTACTCTAACAGATAGGCACTCGAACAGCCTTCTGGAATGAATTAAGTTTGAGTTCCGGGGTTCCACTGTACTACAACAAAACAAATAAATAATTACAAGTAGGTAATTAAAAATAAATAAGTACATTTACACCACAAAGTGAAGTAAATATATTTGTTTAGGCACCTTAATGATTTGAGTTACTTAATCTGTGGTAATTAGATCATACTGAGTGTGACTTAGCCTTCAGCAACTTGTAAATGGTCGTTTTACCATTGGCCATCTAGCAGCCCTATCAACTCATACTTTTGGCATGTATAAATCTTGCCAGAACAATAGAAGAACTACACAGACACATGATTGGCAACATTAGGCAGCAGGCAGCCTTGCCCACTTTCTCAAAGATCCTCCTCAGTAACTCTCGGTGCTGTTTTGCCATCACCTGCAGATCTTATCCGTTGTTTACCATTTTACTGTAAGACAAGTTGTTCTCTGCACATAACATGCAGTTACATACTACTTCAAACACCCAAGTACAGTGGACCCCCGCATAACGATTACCTCCGAATGCGACCAATTATGTAAGTGTATTTAAGTAAGTGCGTTTGTATGTGTATGTTTGGGGGTCTGAAATGGACTAATCTACTTCACAATATTTCTTATGGGAACAAATTCGGTCAGTACTGGCACCTGAACATACTTCTGGAGTGAAAAAATATCGTTAACCGGGGGTCCACTGTACTTGGTCCTTGCCTGATAAATGATACTATGAAGCCAAGGGTTGTCTCACTGCTGCATTTGCCAACCTTTTTTTTTTACTGATGTGGACAATGTATACTCTTGTTCCAACACTATCAAATCTTCTCTTTTTCAGTTCTCATGCACTCATTAACCTATACCTGCAGTAACTTTCTTTGATTTACAATAAAATCCATTGGCCACCATCAGGTATTTCCCTTTTCTATTTATAAAGATTATTTTCATCAGTACTCTGCTATAATTTAGTTTTATAATGCTCTCCAAGAACATTGTGTTGCAGCTACCCTTTTTTTAAATAACATGTCTGTGTTTCTTCTTTAACATTTTTAATTATTATTATTATAATCGAAACTAAGTGCTAAACTCACATGGGTCATACAGCACTGATTTCCATTTTTTAGAAGCATTATTGCCTTCAGAACAAGAAATTCAGCTTGGTGTGCTATGTTAACACTTTCAGGGTCGGCAGGCCCTCTTCTAAACTTGTTCTCAGGGTCAGAAATTTAAAAAAAAAAAAAAAAAAATTTTCTTATGAAATGATAGAGAATCTTTTCCCAATCATAATGACACCAAAAGTATGATGGAAAACTTATGGAATTATGCTCTTGCGAAGTTAGTGATCTCGACAATGTTTACGCATTGGCGATTTAGCCCACTTTGAGCCCTATTTTTGGTCAATTCCAATGTACCAGTCGACAAAAATCATCACTATTTCGCTAGAACTCCATTTTTTTCTATTGAAAGAGTACTAGAAACCACCCATTTAGTGATTTCAACTATCCAATAAAGTGGTCAGAAATTGGCAATTTTGCCAATTTCACACATGTCAGAAGATGCCAGTTTTCAAATAGGGTCCAGAATAAACAAGACAGACATTCCTGGCACTAAAATAACATTTTTTCTGTTTATTAGTCATGTCCCCAGGCCTATCTTACATTTCTTTTGCTTTGCACTTTGAATTTTTATTCTCACAAAAAATAGAAGATTTACTGTTATGCAGACTACTGCTTTAGTGTAGAAATGGTATAAATAATATCAGCGCACTTTTTTTTTTTTTTTTTTTTTAACAAGTCGGCCGTCTCTCACCAAGGCAGGGTGAGCCAAAAAAGAAAGAAAATCCCCAAAAAGAAAATACTTTCATCATCATTCAACACTTTCACCACACTCGCACATTATCACTGTTTTTGCAGAGGTGCTCAGAATACAACAGTTTAGAAGCATACACATATAAAGATACACAACATATCCCTCCAAACTGCCAATATCCCAAACCCCTCCTTTAAAGTGCAGGCATTGTACTTCCCATTTCCAGGACTCAAGTCCGACTATATGAAAATAACCGGTTTCCCTGAATCCCTTCACTAAATATTACCCTGCTCACACTCCAACAGATCGTCAGGTCCCAAGTGCCATTCGTCCCCATTCACTCCTATCTAACACGCTCATGCACGCTTGCTGGAATTCCAAGCCCCTTGCCCACAAAACCTCCTTTACCCCCTCTCTCCAACCCTTTCGAGGACGACCCCTACCTCGCCTTCCTTCCCCTATAGATTTATATGCTTTCCATGTCATTCAACTTTGATCCATTCTCTCTAAATGACCAAACCACCTCAACAACCCCTCTTCTGCCCTCTGACTAATACTTTTATTAACTCCACACCTTTTCCTAATTTCCACACTCCGAATTTTCTGCATAATATTTACACCACACATTGCCCTTAAACAGAACATCTCCACTGCCTCCAACCGTCTCCTCGCTGCTGCATTTACCACCCAAGCTTCACACCCATATAAGAGTGTTGGTACTACTATACTTTCATACATTCCCTTCTTTGCCTCCATAGATAACGTTTTTTGACTCCACATATACCTCAACGCACCACTCACCTTTTTTCCCTCATTAATTCTATGATTAACCTCATCCTTCATAAATCCATCTGCCGACACGTCAACTCCCAAGTACCTGAAAACATTCAGTTCTTCCATACTCCTCCTCCCCAATTTGATATCCAATTTTTCTTTATCTAAATCATTTGATACCCTCATCACCTTACTCTTTTCTATGTTCACTTTCAACTTTCTACCTTTACACACATTCCCAAACTCATCCACTAACCTTTGCAATTTTTCTTTAGAATCTCCCATAAGCACAGTATCATCAGCAAAAAGTAACTGTGTCAATTCCCATTTTGAATTTGATTCCCCAAAATTTAATCCCACCCCTCTCCCGTACACCCTAGCATTAACTTCCTTTACAACCCTATCTATAAATATATTAAACAACCATGGTGACATTACACATCCCTGTCTAAGACCTACTTTTACTGGGAAGTAGTCTCCCTCTCTTCTACACACCCTAACCTGAGCCTCACTATCCTCATGAAAACTCTTTACAGTATTTAGTAACTTACCACCTATTCCATATACTTGCAACATCTGCCACATTGCTCCTCTATCCACTCTATCATATGCCTTTTCTAAATCCATAAATGCAATAAAAACTTCCCTACCTTTATCTAAATACTGTTCACATATATGCTTCAATGTAAACACTTGATCTACACATCCCCTACCCACTCTGAAACCTCCTTGCTCATCCGCAACCCTACAATCTGTCTTACCTCTAATTCTTTCAATTATAACCCTACCGTACACTTTTCCTGGTATACTCAGTAAACTTATTCCTCTATAATTTTTACAGTCTCTTTTGTCCCCTTTCCCTTCATATAAAGGGACTATACATGCTCTCCGCCAATCCCTAGGTACCTTCTCCTCTTTCATACATTTATTAAACAAAAGTACCAACCACTCCAACACTATATCCCCCCTGCTTTTAACATTCTGTCATGATCCCATCAGTTCCAGCTGCTTTACCCCCTTTCATTCTACGTAATGCCTCACGTACCTCCCCCACACTTACATTCTGCTCTTCTTCACTCCTAAAAGATGGTATACCTCCCTGACCAGTGCATGAAATTACTGCCTCTCTTTCTTCCTTAACATTTAAAGGTCCTCAAAATATTCTCGCCATCTACCTAATACCTCCATCTCCCCATCTACTAACTCCCCTACTCTGTTTTTAACTGACAAATCCATACTTTCCCTAGGCTTTCTTAACTTGTTTAACTCACTCCAAAATTTTTTTTTATTTTCATTAAAATTTCTTGACAGTGCCTCTCCCACTCTATCATCTGCTCTCCTTTTGCACTCTCTCACCACTCTCTTTACCTTTCTTTTACTCTCCATATACTCTGCTCTTCTTATAACACTTCTGCTTTGTAAAAACCTCTCATAAGCTAACTTTTTCTCTTTTATCACACCCTTTACTTCATCATTCCACCAATCACTCCTCTTTCCTCCTGCCCCCACCCTCCTATAACCACAAACTTCTGCCCCAGATTCTAATACTGCATTTTTAAAATTATTCCAACCCTCTTCAACCCCCCCACTACTCATCTTTGCACTAGCCCACCTTTCTGCCAATAGTCGCTTATATCTCACCCGAACTTCCTCCTCCCTTAGTTTATACACTTTCACCTCCCTCTTATTTGTTGTTGCCACCTTCCTCTTTTCCCATCTACCTCTTACTCTAACTGTAGCTACAACTAAATAATGATCCGATATATCAGTTGCCCCTCTATAAACATGTACATCCTGGAGCCTACCCATCAACCTTTTATCCACCAATACATAATTTAATAAACTACTTTCATTATGTGCTACATCATACCTTGTATATTTATTTATCCTCTTTTTCATAAAATATGTATTACTTATTACCAAATCTCTTTCTACACATAGCTCAATTAAAGGCTCCCCATTTACATTTACCCCTGGCACCCCAAATTTACCTACTACTCCCTCCATAACATTTTTACCCACTTTAGCATTGAAATCCCCAACCACCATTACTCTCACACTTGATTCAAAACTCCCCTTGCATTCACTCAACATTTCCCAAAATGTCTCTCTCTCCTCTACACTTCTCTCTTCTCCAGGTGCATACACGCTTATTATAACCCACTTTTCACATCCAATCTTTATTTTACTCCACATAATCCTTGAATTAATACATTTATAGTCCCTCTTTTCCTGCCATAGCTTATCCTTCAACATTATTGCTACTCCTTCTTTAGCTCTAACTCTATTTGAAACCCCTGACCTAATCCCATTTATTCCTCTCCATTGAAACTCTCCCAACCCCTTCAGCTTTGTTTCACTTAAAGCCAGGACATCCAGCTTCTTCTCATTCATAACATCCACAATCATCTCTTTCTTATCATTTGCACAACATCCACACACATTCAGACTTCCCACTTTGACAATTTTCTTCTTCTTATTCTTTTTAGTAATCTTTACAGGAAAAGGGGTTACTAGCCCATTGTTCCCGGCATTTTAGTTGACTTTTACAACACACATGGCTTACGGCGGAAAGATTCTTATTCCACTTCCCCATGGATATAAAAGGAAAAGTAATAAGACCAAGAACTATTAAGATAAAATCAAAGAAAACTCAGATGAGTGTGTATAAATAAATGTGTACATGTATGTGTAGTGTGACCTAAGTGTAAGTAGAAGTAGCAAGACATACCTGTAATCTTGCATATTTATGAGACAGACAAAAGACATCAGCAATCCTACCATCATGTAAAACAATCACAGGCTTTCGTTTTACACTCACTTGGCATGACGGTAGTACCTCCCTGGGTGGTTGCTGTCTACCAACCTTAAATCAGCGCGCTTGTGAAAGAATATTACACTCACCAGTTGACGTGCATTGGACGCATGGCTTGATTTGTTTACTTTTGAACTTTGGCAAAAATTGAACATTTCTGCTACTTTGAGCTCAATTTCAAAGGTACTTTTCATTGTGAAACCAGTCAAAATCATCTGCATTTCCATAATACGTCTTCCATTCTATAAAATGAGACCAGGAAAATTAGAATAGAACCATAAATAGCATATGAAAATGCACTGCAAAGTCACTGTTTTGATTGTGAAACCAATCAAAATCATCTCCATTTCCATAATATGTCTTCCATTCTATAAAATGAGACCAGGAAAACTAGAATAGAACCATAAATAACATATGAAAATACACTGCAAAGTCGCTGTTTTAAAGCAAAAACACAGTCAGAGTTTTTTTTTTTTCTCATTATGCACTGTGTGCTGCAGGATTTTTTTTATATTGTGCACACTGACCACATAGACCCATTCTTTCATATGTAGGCCTATCAGCTTTCTCTTGCTAGATTTGAAGGCGCTAGAATTTATGCGTACTAGTACGGCACCAACCCTGGCATGCAAGCTGTACTAGTACGGCACCAACCCTGGCATGCAAGCTGTTCTAGTATGGCACCAACCCTGAAAGGGTTAAATGTGTTCTTTGTTTTTATTTTGACAGGTTAAGTCGTTTTCATCGCAGTGCAGGTCTCGATGATACTCCTTCATCAGGACGCAACTCACCAGTACTTTCAGCATCACCCAGTTCCTCAAAATTTGTTTTTGAAGTAAGCCCCAATTTGGCTTATCCTAATCCACGGTACCCGCCTTATCCTACACCAACCATCATCAAACCTCTTGTACAACTTAGACAGCCTCTACTGCAAAATCTCATTGGTGAGTAATTTAAAAAATTATTCATGTACATGTATCAGGACAGCAGTACTGTACATACTTGTATTTATTTATTTATTTTTTTCCAACAAACCGGCCGCATCCCACCAAGGCAGGGTGGCCCAAAAAGAAAAACAAAAGTTTCTCTTTTTAAATTTATTAATTTATACAGGAGAAGGGGTTACTAGCCCCTTGCTCCTGGCATTTTAGTCGCCTCTTACAGCATGCATGGCTTACGGAGGAAGAATTCTGTTCTACTTTCCCATGGAGATAAGAGGAAATAAACAAGAACAAGAACTAGAAAGAAAATAGAAGAAAACCCAGAGGGGTGTGCATATATATGCTTGTACATGTATGTGTAGTGTGACCTTAGTGTAAGTAGAAGTAGCAAGACATACCTGAAATCTTGCATGAGACAGAAAAAAGACACCAGCAATCCTACCATCATGTAAAACAATTACAGGTTTCCGTTTTACATTCACTTGGCAGGACGGTGGTACCTCCCTGGGCAGTTGCTGTCTACCAACCTACTACCTATAACTTGCATTTATATTTAGTAATATTCTTCAAGTTCACATCATTTGTCTAAGATGTGAACTATAGTTGCACTCCACTTCTGATGATAAGTTGGAAAAGCTATATTGCTGTACTGCATATGGTAAAGATACTCTATGGCTTTTGATTTTTATATTTCTAAAGGATAATTAGAGAATTCCTCTACATATTGACTGAAATCATACAATGCAAGTATACGTTTTTAAAAGAAAGTTTTCCATTGAAATTGGCCAGGGTTGCAGTCGGATGACTATTTGTGGAACCAGATTTTTATTTTCTTGAAGAGGTTTCTTGGTGTATATGCAATAATTCAACAGTGAGTAAGCAAACACCACACTTGCTAAACACATAAGGCAACAGCTGGGAAGCTTTTCCTAATCAGCATTAAGAAAAAAGATACAATTTAAAATTAAAAAAAAAAAAAAAAGAGGTAATAAAATGAGGTAAAAGAAGCAATAGGAGGAACTAATAAGTTGATTAGTGGAGGACTTGAGTAGGCTTCAAAAGGGGGTAGCTTGTTCCACAACTGCTGGAATCTAAAAATATATGCTAATTAGTTAACCCTTAACTCTTAAGTTCTGTCTCACATTACTTATTCGTGCTTGCAGAGTAAAGGGTAAGCTCCCACTTTTGGTTCCTCCTCTTAACTTTTGACCAACTAGTGTGATTGAGCCATGTCAGATTTATTATTTAACTCATTAAAGGAGTCTACTTCCATTATGTTATTGCTCATTTCATTGTATTTCTAAGTGAGTTATGGTGAAGAATGGCTTCCTTTTATCCGTCTGGCTCATTTGGATGTGTAATTTCCTACCATGCTTCATTGTTCTTGATGCAGTCTGGTAAAGAGTCTATTCTTACCCATACTGTCTATGCTTTGTAGTATTAGGGATGTCATGTTCATATTCCTTTTTGTACTTCACTTCTCCAGTGACTGAAGGAATAGTTCTTGCATTTTTTCCATATGGTTCAGCTCCCTCAGTCCAGACACTAGTTTGATGCACTCATTTGCATTCTTTACAGTTTTGCTTTTTTATTGTACCAGACAAGGGACTTCACACTTGCACTGCATATGCAAGAGGAAGTTGCAAGTATGGGTTAGAGTGCTTTGAATGAGTATCTAGGTTCCTGAATGTAACTTTTATGTTTGCATACCTAGCTTGTGCTGATGATGATGTTTTAAATGCTTCAGGAAAAAGGCTGTGATAGTGGTTATCCCAAGGTATTTTTCTTTTAACTATTGGAGCTTTCTCCCTCATCTCCAGATGTTACTTTGTTTTTGGCATCCTTTTCCAATGTACCGGCTTCTTAATTTCCTTTGCAGGAATTAAATTTAAGCAGCCATGTTTTCAACCATTCCTAAAGTCTCTCCAGGTCTTCTTGCAAGCTTCTTATATCCTCTTCAGTATATTTTGTCTTCATTAGTTTGGCACCATTATCAGACAAGGGTATGTAAGAATTAAATCGTGTAATCATTTAATTTATATTCACCAGGAATAATATGGGCCTGAACATTGATCTTTATGGAACTCCAGTAGTTACATTTTTCCGCTCTGAGGTTCATCTCTTGCAGTGACTGTTTTCTATTGTTCAAGCATTTCATTATTAAGGTTATTACCTTTCCTTTAATTCCATTTCATCATGTTGCAGTGCAATACCAGCATTGCTGGCTCTAGACTTAAACTTAGCATTTCTTTTTTTATCAGATTTTCTGGCAGCATATCTTTATTTCTTTTTTGCTCCATAAGCTGGGTAAAAGATGTAGTGTCATGTAAGAACTTGCATTTAATAACACTGCACAGGGGTATTACCAATAACAAGACAATTTTAACCCTTTGGGGGTTTCGGCCGTACTAGTACGGCTTACGCCCCAGGGTTTTTGACGTACTAGTACGTCTGAATTCTAGCACCCTCAAATCTAGTGAGAGAAAGCTGGTAGGCCTACATATGAAAGAATGGGTCTATGTGGTCAGTATGTGCAGTATAAAAAAAATCCTGCAGCACACAGTGCGTAATGAGAAAAAAAAACTTCGACTGTGTTTTAGGAATAAAACAGCGACTTTGCACTGTATTTTCGTATGGTATTTATTGTTGTATTCTAGTTTTCTTGTTCTCATTTTATAGAAGGGAAGACATATTACAGAAATTGAGATGATTTTGACTGGTTTTACAATGAAAAGTACCTTGAAATTGAGCTCAGAGTAGCAGAAATGTTCGATTTTTACCAAAGTTCAAAAGTAAACAAATCATGCCAAGCGTCCAATACACGTCAACTGGTGAGTCTAATATTCTTTCACAAGTGCACTGATATTATTTATACCATTTCTACACAAATACAGTAGTCTGCATAATAGTAAATCTTCTATTTTTTGTGAGAATAAAAATTCAAAGTGGAAAGCAAAAGAATGTAAGAGGGGCGTGGGGATGTGACTAATGAACAGAGGAAATGTTATTTTAGTGCCAGGAATGTCTTTCTTGTTTATTCTGGACCCTATTCGGAAATTGGCATCTTTTGAAATTTGTGTGAATTGGCAAAATTGCTAAATTCTGACCACTTTATTGGATAGTTGAAATCAGTAAATGGGTGGTTTCTTGTACTCATTCGATAGAAAAATGGAGTTCTAGCGAAATAGTTATGATTTTTGTCGACTAGTACATTGGAATTGGCCGAAAATAGGGCTCAAAGTGGGCAAAATCGCCGATGCGTAAACATCGTCGAGACCGCTAACTTCGCGAGAGCATAATTCCATAAGTTTTCTATCAAATTTCATACTTTTGGTGTCATTATGATCGGGAAAAGATTCTCTATCTTTTCATAAGAAAAAAATTTTTTTTTTTTTTTTTTTGAAATTTTGGGGACCCTGAGAACAAGTCTCTGAGAGGGCCTGGCAACCCCCAAAGGGTTAACATCACTTATTTCCCTTCATATATATCTACTTGATATTCACCAGTCTCTTAGCAAAGTTTATTATGGAACCAGTCAGAAAAATCTCATAAATTATGCATGGCAGCTGTAATAAATATATGTAGAGGGAAGTGCTCAATTTACAGGGGTCATACAGCACCTTGGGAATGGGAAGCAATCAGGTTTGATCCAAGGAAGTGAAGGACAGTTTAAATTCCTTGGATCAAGAACCCCCCTCACCAGCATCAAGGAACTTCCTTTGAGTTGTTAAAACTGAAATATTTGAAAAGAAGGGTGTTTATTATTATTTTTTTTTTTATGGCTTGTAGGTTGATTGCATTTCCAGTGACTATGCTCTTACTCCTTGTAGCTTACTCCAATGTTATCACATATGATACCAGACAGACAGGCTTTCCTTACATTGATCAAACCAATAGAGGCTTGAGAATCAGATTTGTGGGAAAGAAAAAAGTTAGTCAAATATGGACGAGAAAACTGTTTTTTTTTTTAAACATGAGTAAAAAATGATCTTCATATTTGCTAAAAACTCTGAAATTATTTACCCTCAACATTGCAGTTATAAAAGCAAAATAATCTAATTAGTTTTATGAATTATATTCCAAACTTTAAAAATTTTCCTGGACAGTACGTGTACTCACAAACTTGCACATATTACTGTGTTTTTGTTTTTATTTTGTTTTGTTTGAAGGTACCATGGGCACAGGTCCATCACCAAGTCGAAGTCCTCCTAACAGCAAGTCTCCAAGATCCCCAAGCGGTGATGATATAATTAAGGTTAGTGAGTGGGGAACCAGGGTTTTTAAGAATAGTTGAAACTAGTCAGGAAAAGATTTTTATTGTATTTCATGAAGAGCTAATCCTTTGTGGACTATTCCACTCAGAAAGGTGAAGGCTTGATCCCTTGTCTACTACATGCAGCCCAGTGTCTGCTTGTCATGCCATTGGCAGTAGAATACAGCCTCTCCTCATTTAGCAACATAATCATTTACTTACGACCCAGACTTATGATGGGCTCTCTTTCCAGTATGCATACCTAAATAATGTATATTAGAGCTGATATCTTCTATTCTGTTTATTACAATATACAGTACACTGCTGTATAAACATTTAAAAATATAGTAAAAATGTTATAAATGGTGCAAAGGTGACATTAAAACAATATCAAAGTTGGTTGACACAAACCCACTACCATTATAGTATGCTCCTCGCTTAGCAACTAATTTGTTTACTGATGTGATCTTAAGAATGGAACTCCGTCATTAAGTGAGGGGAGGCTGTACTTATTTTGTACACTACTGTTTTTTTTTTTTTTTTAAAACTTGTAGTTTTATTTTTTATACTGAAAGTAGTAAAAGAAAGGAGGGCAGATTTTCTTAGTCATCTTTAAATAATTTTGCAAATGACCTGATCATAATACAGATTGCCTTTTAATGGTTCTGAGGGTCACTACTCCAATGACAAAGTCTTGGACTAGGTTTCTGGTTGATATCCTGATCAGTTAGACTATGGGTGTTAGCAGCATGCAGTCCAGTGTGGGCACCATAGCCTTGTTGATTAGGAACTGCTTGGAGGAGCAGTTGATTAAGAACTGCTTAAAGATAGTTAGGGGTTTGCTGGTAGATTTCCCTTTAAGTTGATGGTAGATTGCTGACAAGTCTTACTTTACTTTTTACACTTGCTGTGTTACATTTTAATGTGCTTAATTCAGGAAAACTAGTAAACCACATATTTGACTGAGAGGTTGAAAAGTTCTGTGTTGGCAGTTTGATAGTAGGGCTGTATGTTGTGGTTTGGTGCATCAACATTGATGGTTGTGTGTGTGTGTGTGTGTGTGTGTGTGTGTGTGTGTGTGTGTGTATATGTGTGTGTGTGTGTATGTGTGTGTGTGTGTGTACTCACTCACCTAGTTGTACTCACCTAGTTGAGGTTGCGGGGGTCGAGTCCGAGCTCCTGGCCCCGCCCCTTCACTGATCGCTACTAGGTCACTCTCCCCGAGCCGTGAGCTTTATCATACCTCTGCTTAAAGCTATGTATGGATCCTGCCTCCACTACATCGCTTCCCAAACTATTCCACTTACTGACTACTCTGTGGCTGAAGAAATACTTCCTAACATCCCTGTGATTCATCTGTGTCTTCAGCTTCCAACTGTGTCCCCTTGTTACTGTGTCCAATCTCTGGAACATCCTGTCTTTGTCCACCTTGTCAATTCCCCTCAGTATTTTGTATGTCGTTACCATGTCCCCCCTATCTCTCCTGTCCTCCAGTGTCGTCAGGTTGATTTCCCTTAACCTCTCCTCGTAGGACATACCTCTTAGCTCTGGGACTAGTCTTGTTGCAAACCTTTGCACTTTCTCTAGTTTCTTTACGTGCTTGGCTAGGTGTGGGTTCCAAACTGGTGCCGCATACTCCAATATGGGCCTAACGTATACGGTGTACAGGGTCCTGAACGATTCCTTATTAAGATGTCGGAATGCTGTTCTGAGGTTTGCTAGGCGCCCATATGCTGCAGCAGTTATTTGGTTGATGTGCGCTTCAGGAGATGTGCCTGGTGTTATACTCACCCCAAGATCTTTTTCCTTGAGTGAGGTTTGTAGTCTCTGACCCCCTAGACTGTACTCCGTCTGCGGCCTTCTTTGCCCTTCCCCAATCTTCATGACTTTGCACTTGGTGGGATTGAACTCCAGGAGCCAATTGCTGGACCAGGTCTGCAGCCTGTCCAGATCCCTTTGTAGTTCTGCCTGGTCTTCGATCGAGTGTATTCTTCTCATCAACTTCACGTCATCTGCAAACAGGGACACCTCAGAGTCTATTCCTTCCGTCATGTCGTTCACAAATACCAGAAACAGCACTGGTCCTAGGACTGACCCCTGCGGGACCCCGCTGGTCACAGGTGCCCACTCTGACACCTCGCCACGTACCATGACTCGCTGCTGTCTTCCTGACAAGTATTCCCTGATCCATTGTAGTGCCTTCCCTGTTATCCCTGCTTGGTCCTCCAGTTTTTGCACCAATCTCTTGTGTGGAACTGTGTCAAACGCCTTCTTGCAGTCCAAGAAAATGCAATCCACCCACCCCTCTCTCTCTTGTCTTACTGCTGTCACCATGTCATAGAACTCCAGTAGGTTTGTGACACAGGATTTCCCGTCCCTGAAACCATGCTGGCTGCTGTTGATGAGATCATTCCTTTCTAGGTGTTCCACCACTCTTCTCCTGATAATCTTCTCCATGATTTTGCATACTATACATGTCAGTGACACTGGTCTGTAGTTTAATGCTTCATGTCTGTCTCCTTTTTTAAAGATTGGGACTACATTTGCTGTCTTCCATGCCTCAGGCAATCTCCCTGTTTCGATAGATGTATTGAATATTGTTGTTAGGGGTACACATAGTGCCTCTGCTCCCTCTCTCAATACCCATGGGGAGATGTTATCTGGCCCCATTGCCTTTGAGTGTGTGTGTGTGTGTGTGTGTGTGTGTGTGTGTGTGTGTGTGTGTGTGTATGCGTGTGTGTATGCGTGTGTGTGTACTCACCTAATTGTACTCACCTAATTGTGGTTGCAGGGGTCGAGACTCAGCTCCTGGCCCCACCTCTTCACTGATCGCTACTGGATCCTCTCTCTCTCTGCTTCCTGAGCTTTGTCATACCTCTTCTTAAAACTATGTATGGTTCCTGCCTCCACTACTTCACTTGCTAGGCTATTCCACTTGCTGACAACTCTATGACTGAAGAAATACTTCCTAACGTCCCTGTGACTCGTCTGAGTCTTCAGCTTCCAGTTGTGACCCCTTGTCCCTGTGTCCCCTCTCTGGAACATCCTATCTCTGTCCACCTTGTCTATTCCCCGCAGTATCTTGTATGTCCTTATCATGTCTCCCCTGACCCTTCTGTCCTCCAGTGTCGTCAGTCCGATTTCCCTTAACCTTTCCTCGTACGACATTCCCTTGAGCTCTGGGACTAGCCTTGTTGCAAACCTTTGTACTTTCTCTAACTTCTTGACGTGCTTGACCAGGTGTGGGTTCCAGACTGGTGCTGCATACTCCAGTATGGGCCTAACATATACAGTGTACAGTGTCTTGAACGATTCCTTATTAAGGTATCGGAACGCTATTCTCAGGTTTGCCAGGCACCCGTATGCTGCAGCGGTTATTTGGTTGATGTGTGCCTCCGGTGATGTGCTCAGTGTATGGTCACCCCAAGGTCTTTCTCCCTGAGTGAGGTCTGTAGTCTTTGTCCACCTAGCCTATACTCTGTCTGCGGTCTTCTTTGCCCCTCCCCAATCTTCATGACTTTGCATTTGGCTGGATTGAATTCGAGAAGCCAGTTGCTGGACCACATGTCCAGCCTGTCCAGGTCTCTTTGCAGTCCTGCCTCATCCTCGTCCGATTTAATTCTTCTCATCAACTTCACGTCATCTGCGAACAGGGACACTTCAGAGTCTATTCCTTCCATCATGTCGTTCACATATATCAAAAATAGCACTGGTCCTAGAACTGACCCCTGTGGGACCCCGCTCGTAACAGGCGCCCACTGTGATACCTCTTCACGTACCATGACTCGTTGCTGCCTCCCTGTCAGGTATTCCCTTATCCATTGCAATGCCCTCCCTTTTACGTGCGCCTGATCCTCCAGCTTCTGCACTAATCTCTTGTGGGAAACTGTGTCAAAGGCCTTCCTGCAGTCTAGGAAAACGCAATCTACCCACCCCTCTCTCTCGTGTCTTACTTCTGTTACCTTGTCATAAAACTCCAGGAGGTTTGTGATACAAGATTTGCCTTCCATGAACCCATGCTGGTTTTCATTTATAATCTTGTTCCTTTCCAGGTGTTCGACCACTCTCCTCCTGATAATCTTCTGCATGACTTTGCACACAATACATGTCAGAGACACAGGTCTGTAGTTTAGTGCCTCGTTTCTGTTTCCTTTCTTAAATATGGGGACTACATTAGCTGTCTTCCATTTCTCAGGTAGTTTCCCAGTTTCAAGGGATGTGTTGAAGATTGTGGTTAGAGGCACGCACAGCATCTCTGCTCCTTCTCTAAGGACCCATGGGGAGATGTTGTCCAGTCCCATTGCCTTTGAGGTGTCAAGGTCACTTAAGAGCTTCTTCACCTCCTCCTCAGTTGTTCGTATGTCATCCAACACTTGTTGGTATATTCCCTCTTGATGTTCCCTTCTGTGCTGTCTTCCCACAACCCTTCCTGTCTCTACTGTAAAAACTTCCTTAAATCTCCTGTTCAGCTCCTCACATACCTCCTGATCATTTCTTGTGAGTTCTCCACCTTCTGTCCTTAATCTGATCACCTGGTCTTTGACTGTTGTCTTCCTCCTGATGTGGCTATACAACAGTTTCGGGTCAGTCTTGATTCTCGATGCTATGTCATTTTCATACTGTCGCTGGGCCTCCCTCCTTACCTGTGCGTACTCATTCCTGGCTCTGCGACTGATCTCCCTATTTTCGTGTGTTCTCTGCCTTCTGTACTTTTTCCATTCTCTATTGCACTTTGTTTTTGCCTCTTTACACCGTCGGGTAAACCAGGGGCTCATTCTGGTCTTCCCGTTGTAACTGTTGCCCTTGGGAATAAACCTTTCCACTGCCTCCTTGCATTTTGTTGTTACATATTCCATCATTTCATTTACTGGCTTCCCTGCCAGTTCTCTGTCCCACTGGACCTCCCGCAGGAAGTTCTTCAACCCTATGTAGTCCCCTCTTTTATAGTCAGGCTTTTCCCATTCAACTCTTGTTATTCTCTCCACTTGCAGCTCTACTATGTATTCAAAGCACAGAACCACGTGGTCGCTAGCTCCTAGGGGACTCTCATACTTGATGTCCTCAATATCTGAGCTGCCCAGGGTGAACACAAGGTCCAATCTTGCTGGTTCATCCTCCCCTCTCACTCTGGTAGTGTCCTTAACATGTTGGTGCATGAGGTTTTCCAGCACACGCGTGTGTGTGTGTGTGTGTGTGTGTGTGTGTGTGTGTGTGTGTGTGTGTGTGTGTGTGTGTGTGTGTGTGTGTGTGTGTATGTGTGGGGTGTGTGTGTGTGTGTGGGTGTGTGTGTGTATGTGTACTCACCTAGTTGAGGTTGCGGGGGTCGAGTCCGAGCTCCTGGCCCCGTGTGTGTGTGTGTGTGTGTCTAGGAAATCTAAGTAATGATTGAGTGATGATGAAGAAACTTTGGGTTTCCCATTTTGAAGGTGGGAGGCGGAGATATGCCTGATAAATTGAAATAAAAATTTAATTAGTGAGTCTTGGAGTCGTAAGTAGCAAATTGGGCATATAAGCTATATAAGGTAATTAGGAGCCTGAACTGTGCTTAATTATGAATCTCAACATTTCTAGTTTCTTACATGTCTGGTAGGTTTCTTCTGTATTTGGAAGTCCCCGTGGCTGGCTTGCTGGATCACCAACCGTACCTCGTGACAAACAAAGGCGAACAATGGATTCGCTTTTTGTAATGGCATATCATGGTAACCTCTTGGAATATCATCTTGAGCCTCATCCTGCTGCTGGTATACCCCAAGACAAGGTGACAGAAGACTCTCCTATTGAATTAGAGGTAAAAAAAATTTTTTTGCCTGGGTTGTGCATGAGATTATTTTTCAAAATTTTTCAGAATTTAAATAAGGGCTTCTGCATATTGGTTTTTTATATTTATCATTTAAAAAAATGGCAGCTTCAATTATGTATAAATTCCTGTTGTATAAACTCCTTGTTATGGTATTATGTGTCATCTCCTGCAGTACATATGCAGTACTTTGTTTTGGCAGTATGTATCATTAACCCTTTCAGGGTCGAGAGGCTCTCTCCTAAACTTGTTCTCAGGGTCGAAAATTTTTCAGAAAAAAAAAAATTATTTTTTTCTTATGAAATGATAGAGAATCTTTTCCCGATCATAATGACACCAAAAGTATGAAATTTGATGGAAAACTTATGGATGTTTACGCAATGGCGATTTTGTCCCCTTTGAACTCTATTTTCAGCCAATTTCTGTGTAATAGTCGACAAAAATCATATTTATTTCACTAGAACTCCATTTTTTCTATCTAATGAGTACAAGAAACCACCCATTTACCAATTTCAATTATCTAATAAAGTGGTTAGAATTTGGCAATTTTGCCAATTTCACACAAATTTCAGAAGATGCCAATTTCCAAATAGGGTCCAGAATAAACAAGACAGACATTCCTGGCACTAAAATAACAAGTTCTCTGTTTGTTAGTCACGTCCCTAGGCCCCTCTTATATTTCTTTTGCTTTCCACTTTGAATTTTTATTCTTACAAAAAATAAAAGATTTACTGTTATGCAGACTACTGCATTAGTATAGAAATGGTATAAATAATATCAGCGCACTTGTGAAAGAATATTAGACTCACCAGTTGATGTGTATTGGATGCTTGGCATGATTTGTTTACTTTTGAACTTTTGGCAAAAATCAAACATTTCTGCTACTTTGAGCTCAATTTCAAGGTACTTTTCATTGTGAAACCAATCAAAATCATCTCAATTTCTGTAATATGTCTTCCATTCTATAAAATGAGACGAAGAAAACTAGAATACAACCATAAATTCCATACGAAAATACACTGCAAAGTCTCTGTTTTAATCCAAAAACACAGGCAAAGTTTTTTTTTCTCATTATGCACTGTGTGCTGCAGGATTTTTTTTATACTGCGCACACTGACCACATAGACCCATTCTTTCATATGTAGGCCTACCAGCTTTCTCTCGCTAGATTTGAAGGCGCTAGAATTTAGGCGTTCTAGTACGTCAATAACCCTGGTGCATAAGCCGTACTAGTACGCCGAAAACCCTGAAAGGGTTAACCACCGCAATGTTTATCATGTGGTAGCAGGTTTTTCTGAAATTTTTATGGAAAATTGGAAAGTGCTGAAGTGTAATGCACAACCAAAGTGACAGTTTATACTAAGGCCATCAGACAAATGTACCTAAGAGGGGCCATTTTATAGTGAAAGGAAATACGTACTTTATATTTTAAGCACTAAAAATATAAATAAACATACTTGTAATTGAGCTGTAAATAAGTGGAACAAACTGCCAAGTGGCATCATTGAAGCTAATGTCTAGGGTAGCATGAAAAATGGGTTAGAAAAATATGAGTGGAAATAGTTTGGTGTGAGCAGGGCCTACCTAGCATAGGCCAGAAGTCATAAAACAATGCTCCTCTATTCTTACATTCTTATACCTGCAAAACACATGTTAAAAATCACAAGAAAAACTATAGTAATTTATATAAACATAACATCCATCCTCCTAAATTTCATTTACCTTTGGAAAGTGTTAATAGGTTCTTGATGTTATGTTTTGCTTTGTTTTTACAAAGATTGTTTCCACATTGCAATAGATAATAGCTATAACTATTCTATGTTGTATTGCTCTAAGCAAGTGATAAAACATTGATATACCTCAGGTTCATGCGAGTGCTCAGTGGGCATTGGTTAGGGAATCCACTAGTGTTGAACTGAGACCACCATTAGACATGAAATCTCCGCTTTTGGCTCCCCTGTCTCCTACTCGGCCACGTTCGCTCTCACCAGCTCATTCCTTTGACCATGATGACCCAGAGGAACGATGGATGGCCCAGGTAAATATTTCTTGTTTTAGATTTTTGTCTTGTGCCTATGGTAATTACACATGATAAATGGCATGTGGCTGGAGAAAATTCTCTCTTTCCTAAGAAATAAAAAAGAACATGCCTGTTGTTATGCAGCTTCTTCATAGTTATGTTGCTGTATTTTGAACTTGGATTCATTATACTTTTACTTTTCATTTGAGTATTTATTTACTCATGCTATAACTGCAAAATGCATTAATTGTAACCTTCAGGCTTTCTGAATAATCTTGAAAATCATCAACTGTTGTTGTAGGCAGTTCATTCAGTTTTTTAAGGGAATATGAAGTTGAATATAATTAGGGAAAATGAATTTATACCTTTGTACACTGTGTTGAAGTACACTTCTTGGAACCTTGTAATTCCGATGTTTCATTCCTTATAGTGACTGTTTTCTATTGTTCAACTACAGTGGACCCCCGGTTAACGAACTTTTTTCATTCCAGTAGTATGTTCAGGTGCCAGTACTGACCGAATTTTTTCCCATAAGGAATATTGTGAAGTAGATTAGTCAATTTCAGACCCCCAAACATACACGTACAAACGCACTTACATAAATACACTTACATAATTGGTCGCATTTGGAGGTGATCGTTATGCGGGGGTCCACTGTACTGTATTTCCTTTTTCATTTTAATACCTTTTTTCTTGGCTTGCTTCTCCAGTTTACTAAGTAGCCTTCTGTGTGGCCTAACCCCTTTCTTCTCATTCTTTGGTCAAGTCATAAGCTTGCAGCTTTTACATTTAATTTTTTATCTAAGTATTGGAATTTACATATTTTGTTGATTGTGCATAAAATTAATTTAGTACAAACTAGAGATCCACTGTTAACTACATATTTTTATATATATATTTTTGTGTATATTTAAGAAAATTTTTTGTCTTACCATGTGTTTATTAACATCTTTAGTAAAGAACACAAGAATTTATTTGTTAAGAGAAGTTAACAGAATAATATTTCAATCTATTACTGCAGTCTGACAGTCATTTTATCCAGGTGGAGATTCACACACACGCAGGGCCACATCGGCGGCTATGGATGGGTCCACAGTTCACATTCAAGTCAATTCCTGGTGTGGGGTCAGGTTATGGTGGAGGCAGTGGCCAGGGAGGTTACGAGGGAACCCCCATCTCCAGCTCTTCGATGGACCGACCTCCCAGGTCCTCACCTGTTAATATGCCTGGTGCTGGGGGTGCAAATGTTCCAGTGTTGATTGAAGCTGGTTCACTTAGTGAGTAATTTGATGATGCAGTTTAAAAATAATAAGAAGGATAACATTTCACATGACATTAATAAAGCTGCTCAGTTTTCTTAAACTGCATTTTCTCTTCTTTTTTTTCCTTCCTTCCTTTATTTATTTACAAACTACCTGACTAAATGTATATTGTATTGTTGAAAATCTCATATCTTTTACTTAGGTTTTTGTGTGTTAAGTTCATTTGAAAGAGTTTGTTTTGTAATCTCTGTTCATTTTTTTTTTCAACAAGTCGGCAGGGTGACCTAAAAAAGAAAGAAACTCCCCAAAAAGAAAATACTTTCATCATCATTCAACACTTTCACCTCAATCACACATAATCACTGTTTTTGCAGGGGTGCTCAGAATACAACAGTTTAGAAGCATATACATATAAAGATACACAACATATCCCTCCAAACTGCCAATATCCCAAACCCCTCCTTTAAAGTGCAGGCATTGTACTTCCCATTTCCAGGACTCAAGTCTAGCTATATAAAAATAACTGGTTTCATAGATAAATTAATTACAAATATAGTCATCTTGGGGTTTCAGAATTAGTTTAATTGCATAGATTCATTAATAACACTGCATAATTGAAGTGATCGGTGGAATGATGAGGTAAAGGGTGCAGTAAAAGAGAAAAAGGTAGCTTATGAGAGGTTTTTTACAAAGCAGAAGTGATATATGAAGGACCGAGTATATGGAGAATATAAGAAAGGTGAAGAGTAGTAAGAGAGTGCAAAAGGAGAGCAAATGATAGAGTGGGAGAGGCACTGTCAAGAAATTTTGCTGAAAATAAGAAAAAATTTTGAAGTGAGATAAACACATTAAGAAAGCCTAGGGAACGAATGGATTTGTCAGTTAAAAACAGAGCAGGGGAGTTAGTAGATGAGGAGCTGGAGGTATTGGGTAGAGAGCGGGAATATTTTGAGGAACTTTTAAATTTCGATGAAGAAAGGGAGGCAGTAATTTCATGCACTAGCGAGGGAGGTATAACATCTTTTAGAGATGAAGAAGAGCAGGATGTGAGTGTGGGGAAGGTGCATGAGGCATTACGGAGAATGAAAGGGGGTAAAGCAGCTGGAGCTGTTGGTATCATGGTAGAAATGATAAAAGCAGAGGGAGATATAGTGTTGGAGTGGTTGGAGGGCTGAGGAGGGGTTATTGAGATGGTTTGGAATGTAGAGAGGATGGAATGAAATAGAATGACTTTGAGAGTATACAAATTGTAGTTGAGGGAAGGCGAATTAGGGGTCGACCTCGGAAAAGTTGGGGGGAGGGAGTAAAGAGGGTTTTGTGTGCAAGGGCCTTGGGCTTCCAGTAAGCGTGCATGAGCATGTTAGACAGGAGCAAATGGAGACTGATGGTTTTTAGAGCTTGAAGTGCTGTTGGAGTGTAAGCAAGGTAACATTTATGAAGGGATTCAGGGAAACCGGCAGGCCAGACTTGAGTCCCGGAGATGGGAAGTACAGTGTCTGCATTCTGAAGGAGGGGTGTTAATGTTCCAGTTTTATAACTGTAGTGTAAACATGCATCTGGCAAGACAGTGATGGAGTGAATGATGAAAGTTTTTCTTTTTCAGGCACCCTGCCTTGGTGGGAAGTGTCCGATGTGTTAATAATAATAATAATAATAATAATAATAATAATAATAATAATAATAATAAAAATAATAATAAAAAATGTATGAAAGAGGGGAAGGTACCTAGGGATTGGCAGAGAGGGTGTATAGTTCCTTTATATAAAGGGAAGGGGGACAAAAGAGATTGTAAAATTTATAGGGGAATAAGTTTACTTAGTTTAAGGTAGTAGGTTGGTAGACAGCAACTGCCCAGGGAGGTACTACCGTCCTGCCAAATGAGTGTAAAACGGAACCCTGTAGGATGGTAGGATTGCTGGTGTCTTTTTTCTGTCTCTTAAACATGCAAAATTTCAGGTATGTCTTGCTACTTCTACTTACACTTAGGTCACACTACACATACATGTACAAGCATATATATACACACACCTCTGGGTTTTCTTCTATTTTTCTTTCTAGTTCTTGTTCTTGTTTATTTTCTTTTATCTCCATGGGGAAGTGGAAGAGAATTCTTCCTCCGTAAGCCATGTGTGTTGTAAGAGGCGACTAAAATGCCAGGAACAAGGGCCTAGTAACCCCTTCTCCTGCATAAATTACTAAATTTAAAAAGAGAAACTTACGTTTTTCTTTTTGGGCCACCCTGCCGTGGTGGGATACGGCCGGTGTGTTGAAAGAAAGAAAGAAGTTTACTTAGTATACCAGGTAAAATGTATGGTAGAGTTATTATTGAAAGAATTAGAGATAAGACAGAGAGCAGGATTGCAGATGAGCAAGGAGGCTTTAGAATGGGTACGGGATGTGTAGATCAAGTGTTTACATTGAAGCATGTATGTGAGCAGTATGTATTTAGATAAAGGTAGGGAAGTTTTCATTGCATTTGTGGATTTAGAAAAGGCATATGATAGAGTGGATAGGGGAGCAATGTGGCAGATGTTGCAAATGTGTGGAATAGGTAGTAAGTTACTAAATACAGTAAATAGCTTTTATGAGGATAGTGAGGCTCAGGTTAGGGTGCGTAGGAAAGAAGGAGATTACTTCCCAGTAAAAGTAGGTCTTAGACAGGGAGGTGTAATGTCACCATGGTTGTTTAACATATTTAAAGATGGGGTTGTAAAAGAAGTACAGTGGAACTTCGGTTTTTGTATGCCCTAGTTTGTATGTAAAACTGTAGTTATTCTCTATAAAATGTATTTTTTGTTAATATTTTTGGGTGTCTTGAATGGATTAATTGGATTTACATTATTTCTTATGGGAAATACTGCTTCAGTTTTCGTACGATTCGGTTTATTGTCAGAGTTTTTCGAACTGATTAATCATGAAAACTGAAGTGCCACTGTAAATGCTAGGGTGTTGGGGAGAGGGGCGGGATTAAATTATGGGAAATAAAATAAAAAATGGGAGTTGACACAGTTGCTTTTTGCTGATGATACTGTGCTTTTGGGAGATTCTAAAGAAAAGTTGCAAAGGTTAGTGGACGAGTTTGGGAGGGTGTGTAAAGGCAGAAAGTTGAAAGTGAACATACATAAGAGTAAGGTGATGAGGGTATCAAACGATTTAGATAAAAGAAAACCTGGAGAACACTTTCCAGGGAGGGAGTGTGGAAGAAGTGAATGTTTTCATATATTTGGGACTTGACTTGTCAGTGGATCAGTTTATGAAGGATGAGGTTAACCATAGAATTGATGAAGTTAAAAAGGTGAGTGGTGCATTGAGGTATCTGTGGAGATGAAAAACGTTATCCATGGAGGCAGAGAAGGTAATGTACAAGAGTATAGTGGTACCAGCACTCTTATATGGGTGCGAAGCATGGGTTGTAAATGCTGCAGCGAGGAGGTGGCTGGAGGCAGTGGAGATGTCCTCTCTAAGAGCAATGTGTGGTGCAAATATTATGCAGAGAATTTGTAGTGTGGAAATTAGGGGATGTGGAGTTACTAAAAGTATGAGTCAGAGGGCTGAAGAGGGGTTGTTGAGATGGTTTGGTCATTTAAAGAGAATGGAACAAAGTAGAATGACTTGGAGAGCGTATAAATCTGTAATGAAAGGAAGGCGGGGTAGGAGTCTTCCTCGAAAACGTGGGAGGGAGGGGGGTAAAGGAGGTTTTATGGGCAAGGGACTTGGACTATCAGCAACCGTGTGTAAGCATGTTAGATAATAGTGAATGGAGACTAATGGTTTTTGGGACCTGATGTTGGAGTGTGAGCATGGTAATATTTTGTGAAGAGATTCAGGAAACCGGTTAGCTGGATTTGAGTCATGGAAATGGGAAGTACAGTGCCTGCACTATAAAGGAGGGGTTTGGGATATTGGCAGTTTGTCGTATCTAAGCGCCTCTGCAAAGACATTGATTATGTATGAGTGATGGTGAAAGTATTGAATGGTAAATGTTTTTTTTTTTTCCCTTTCTTTTTGGGTTTTTCTTTCTTTTGGGGTCACCCTCCATTGGTGGGAAATGGCTGATGTGTTAAAAAAAAAAAAAAACTGAACTCAAATCTTTAATACATTGACTAATCTCTCTCATACTTTTTTTTTTTGTGAATGATCAGTACATTGAATAGTCTTCATTATATTACAGTCACCCTTCATCCTTAACTACTTACATAGGGATCAGACAGAAGGTTTGTTAAGAAAAAAATTATGTTTAGAGACTCTCTGAACTTTGTTTCCTTTCTAATTCCTTATTTTTAGGGATGGGGTAGGGGAATGAAATTCATAACTATGCACTATACTTGAAAGAAGTTGACTTGCCTGTCTCTCCCGTTCCCTCCCTCACTTTCCCCATACTCTTTTTTTTTTTCTTCTTCTCTGCCATCCTCCATGTCTCCTAGTTGAATATTGCTCCCAGCTGAGAGATGAGCACTGACAGTAATATGCCTTAGTAATGTCTTTTCTTTGCAATTACTTATGAAAGATAGTTGTAGATGTGCTTAATGTACTAAGAGCTGCTACTGAGGCCATAAGACAGCCGAGTCAAAGAGGCATTGAGAGAAACGCCTCATGGTGCGATTGTCGGCTGCAGCCTCAGTTCAAATGTTTGAACACTTCCTATACAATACAACCTTGGAATCTAGTAATTTTATGTTGACAAGGTATCCAGAGATTGATAAGTACCCTATCAGTTTCTTACATTATTGTACTGAATTTGAACTGGGTTCAATCTTGTTGAGTGATGACTACAACAGTTTGTTTCACTGTCTGCAGTGTATTGTTAAATCTGTATTTTCCTTGATCCTTTGTAAATCTGAAATTATCCAACTTAAATACATTATTGTGAGTTTTCTTGGCTAGCTGTCCTCTGTATCCTATTTAGTTTTCCTTTATTTATGTCTGTTTCTTATTTATATATCTTAGCTATATTTCCCATCATTCTTTGTTTTTTCAAGAGAGTAGATTCAGGGCTCTCAATCTCTTCGTATGAAAAGTTCCTCATCTTCTTTCAACAGACCGGCAGTATCCCACTGAGGCAGGGTGGCCCAAAACGAAAAACAAAAGTTTCTCTCTTTAAATTCAGTAATATACAGTGGACCCCCGACATTCGATGCCATCAACATTTGATAAATCCGACATTTGATGCATTTTAATGCAAAAATTTTGCCTCAACATTCGATGGAAAACCCGACATTCGATACGATTCGTACGAGACGTGTCCACGTGTGGCCTGAACTGCCCTGTGTGTGCCAGTGTGCGCGCATCTAAGGACTAAGGATACAGTCGGTACATTCCATATTATCACTGTTTTTGGTGCTTGTTTCTGCAAAATAAGTCACCATGGGCCCCAAGAAAGCTTCTAGTGCCAACCCTCTGGTAAAAAGGGTGAGAATTAGTATGGAAATTAAGAAAGATTTTGAAGGGTTTGGGGCTAACCCTGAGAAGCCTATGCCAGTTGTGAACTCCATTGTGCCTACTTCAAAAATTAAGGAAATGTGTGCAAAGTGGGTTGAAGTGTAAACCTTTATGGATGAAAATCACCCTAACACAGCTATTGCAAGCTGTGCTGGTGACTATTACAATGACAATGTTATGGCCCATTTTAGACAAATCTTAAAGGAACGGCAACAGAGGTCCAGTGACTCTCAAGCTGGTCCTAGTGGCATTAAAAGAAGGGAAGTAACCCCGGAAAAGGACTTGCTACCTCAAGTCCTAATGGAAGGGGATTCCCCTTCTAAACAGTAACAACTTCGACACTCTCCCCTCCTCCCATCCCATCAGTCATCACCAGATCTTCATTAAAGGCAAGTGTATTCTATTGTTATTATTCTATTGTTATTGTTGTTACTGTAATTATTCTATTGCATTAAACTTAATATTTCATGTGGTAAAATTTTTGTTTTCATACTTTTGGGTGTCTTGCACGGATTAATTTGATTTCCATTATTTCTTATGGGGAAAATTAATTTGACTTTCGATATTTTCGACATTCGATAGCTCTCAGGAACGGATTAGTATCGAATGTCAAGGGTCCACTGTATACAGGAGAAGAGGTTACTAGCCCTTCGCTCCCAGCATTTTAGTCACCTTTTATGACACACACAGCTTCTGGAGGAAGAATTCTGTTCCAGTACCCCATGGAGAAAAAGTTCCTCATACGGTAGAATTATTTTGTTGTTGTTGTTGTTGTTTTCTTTATGTTTACTAATGTATTGATCTTCATTCTGTAGTATGAAGACCAGAACTGCACATCATAATTCAAATGAGGCCTTACTGTTGATGTGGAACACTTTAGAATATCCTATGAACTCCAGTTACTTATACTTCTCAGTATACATCCAAGCAGTCTGTTAACCTTATTATGGATGTTCAGGCACTGCCTTTTGGGCTTTAGATCTTGCTTACCATAAGTCTCAAGCCCCTTATCACATTCTGTATTGGTTATTTTCATTCCCGAGGAGTAGAACTTTGCACCTATCCACATTGAACTTCTGCTGTCTTTCTGAACACAACATCAGCTGGTTAAAATTATTCCAAAGATCAGTGGTATTCCTCGGAATTTATTTGTTAGCGTATATTTGTATCATCAGTGAAGTTACTTTTGTCACTTTTTATTCCTTCAAGGTCATTAATGTAAATTATGGATAAAGGGGGCCTAAAGCTGATTCTTGTTGACCAACATTTTTGCTAATTGTCTTGCTGTGTTTTACCTTCTAGCTGGTAGTCATGATCAGTCACCAAGACTCATGGAAAGATATAGTGGGGATTCTGACAGCTTTGATCCCGAGACCATGATGATGCAGCTAAGACATGACCTCGCAGATGCTATGATGGACACCCAGCATTCAGTTCATCGTGGTGATACTGGTGAGTGTTTCTCTTATTTTTATTTTAAATGTGGCTGTATGACTGCTGTGTAAATGTTGAAAACTTGAGGAACATGGGTTTGCTAATTGGATAAATGTAGATGTATGATGACAGAGTGCTGCATTTTAACATACAGTATTGTACTATGACATACAATACTGTACTTATATGCATCACTCTATGATGAATAGTGGTGTATTCTAAACAAGTGGCCAGAATTTAGCAGCACAGCAAATATTTGCAGTGGCAATAGCAGAGTTAGGCTTATATCTGTAGAGTATGTGTAAGATTTTTCGTTGTTGTAATGGGTTGCCAAACATGAAGCTACTGTATATTATTTTGTTCCCATGTTCATTCGAATGTCATTATGGTTGATTGTGTTTAAAGTTCCAGAAAAACTTCATTTATTGGGAACACCTACAAGCATGATTTGTAATTATATTTAAGATTAATTAGAATGCACATATACAAATGAAGAATTGATGATAAAGTGCCATAAATGGTTAGTTTATATATTGTATGATTTCTGGTTTGATGTGAAATATTTTTTGATGTAAACTTAACTCTACCTTTAGTAGTTGTGCATGAATTTTTCCTTCCTTACGTCAGATTTGGGTGTAGTCATGTTCCATATCATTAGGTTACCCAGAAAGCTATAGTTAAACATGTTGTTCTTAAAGAAATAAAAAGAATATAGAAAAATCTTTTTGTGCAAGCACATCTCTAGGTAAACAGTGCATACCCTCATATGCCTTAGTTGCTACAAAACTGAATAGAAAAAATATGAATTTATGGTTGCTTTGTTGTCAGTTTCTTGACTGAGTGTTTAAATTTAAGTTGAAGATGAGTGCTCATATTTACTTAGTTTCAAATACTATGTAAACTGTGCAGGAAAAATTAAGTTTATTAGTTGTGGACTCCCATCGCAGCATTTATTGCATTCACCAGATGAATTAAAGTTTTGCACCTAGACATCCCATGAAAATGTTAGTGGACCTCACAAATAATGACTGAGAATTTAAAAAAAATTAGCTTAGGATGAGAAAGTATTTACCAAAGGTAAAAACAGATTTTGTGTACTGGAAATGTACGTCTCAACTTCTGACTGAGAATATATAAAGCATTTAGGCTTCTTTTAACTAATAGGAGAAAAGTATGTCTTTAATGGTTTGTTGTATAATTTTGCAAGATAAGACAACCTTGTTTTTTTTTTTTTTTTAAGTTTAACACATCAGCTGTTTCCAGTCGAGGCAGGGAGACTCAGAAGGAAAAATTCAATAACTTATTCTCTTACCTATCTCTCTAAAAGTGCACAGATATAGTTTAAATGATCCTCCAAACCACAATATACCCACCCATCCTTCAGTGTACAGGCACTGTATTCAACCTTCCAGTTCTGGAACTAGGTCTGACTAATAACCTTGCTATTATGATAAATTCATGTAAAAATGGTTCTTTATGAATGGGGTTTCTTGATTCTGGCTTTGTTGGTTTAATACAGGACAATACAATCCAGTTTTATTTCTTTATGCAGTACAAATAATGTAGTTTATATGTAATAAAACATTGGTAGACACAAAAAGAGCCACTAATTATGCAATGCATTTTGGGCAACTAATCATAAGGATGCATTCTTGTACATTTACTGTGAACTCACTCTCCTCTCAAATGAGCAGATTATTTACCATGAATTATTTTTCTATTTATAATTTACTTGATAAAATAATCACCTGTGCATGCATGTTTGAGAAAGTGACTCATATTGTGTGAATTATTATTACATTCATAGGGGAGCACTAAACTCTTATGGGTCATACTGTGCCAGGGGGAGGAATGGAAGGTATTAAGACTCAATTCAAGGACTTGGAGTACAGGTCCATTTCCTTAAATCAAGAGCCCCTCACCAGCATCAAGGAACCTCCCTAGAGGGGACTTTGTGTGAATCACTATATTTGTGGGGGTGCAAGGACTGGTGAAGGCTGGATGATCCTCCAGCTAATTGTGGGACACGCACACTACTATATTTTATTTGCAAATTTGTACACAGCGACAGTGACTTAACCTGCTTGTTACTGTAAAATAAATAAATTTATTAAAAATAAAATAATGATTATCAGGAAGTACAGTATCTTAATTTGTCTTGCATTGGCATTTTACTTCATTTTGTGTGTGTATCAAGAGTAGATTGGTAAAATAATGATACAGCATTAAATATGGAAAATATTTGTAGACCATGGGTGTATGCATAGGCTGATAAAAATGATCAATTACCATATTTGATTGGTCAGTAATATGCATTTTCAGTCTTATAATGTTATCAAATTTAAACAAATTTGTAATATTGTGAAATATTTTAAATGTGAAAATATCACATGGAATACATTTGATATTAAAAGAAGAAAAACTTATACTGCATTTCTTTCACTACTATTTAGCTAAATTTGTTTACACTAGATACATAATAATGAATATAATGCATCCATATCGTCTTTATTTTTATTATTTTTTGTGTCTTCGTGCATGTACTTTTAATAACATGTTTTAACTAGAATTACCATGTATTATTTTAAAATAAGATTTCCTAGTTTCCAGCAAATGCATAATAGTAAATATTGTGTATCTAGACTAGAATTATTATTGTTCTATGTGCGAAGATGCATGTGCTGTCGATGGCATATATTTTAAGTAGACTTATAGGTGGCTCATGCAAAAAACTTTTTTTGTTATCTTTAGGTGACAAGGGCATGCTCCCATTATATCGTCGACTCTGCTCACTTCAGAGCCTCGGTCCACAACTGTTAGGCACCATTGTACTTGGTATGTGTGTTTTGTGTATGATGTGTGCAGGATGATTCATGCATGACTATAATGTATAGTCTAACCATTTTTTTGGGTTGGTGTGATATGGTTGTGATGTGTGTCCAGTGTAGTTTGTATGAATCTAACAAACTAGAAGCATTGGGCTTAATAGGTTGTGTATATACCCTTGTACTAGTTGCTCTTGACTATGATGTGTGCAGCTTACATATAATATTTGCTCATTGCATGAGGAGGAGGAGCAGGAGAAGGCAAAGAAACAGGAAGTGTTTTAAGCCATCACTCGACCACCTAATTCATGAACCTAACTCCTTTTATTATTTATTCACTACACTATATTTCTGTTCATGGCTTCTGCGTTCATGACATTCCCTGTATAATCTATTCATGGCAGCATTTCAATATCAGATTATTAATAATATACTTGTGGGGAAATGCTGAATCTGTAAGGTACGTAATATGGTTTTCTGGTTCGATCCAGTGATGGGGAGGGTAGTCCTAATTCCTTGGCTCTCCTCAAGGCAGGTTCCTTGATATTTGTGAGGGACTCGTAATCCAGTGAATTGGATGTGTCTTCCCCTTATATCGAACCTGATTGCTTCCCATTCTCCAGGCACTGTATGACCCCTCTGGGTTTAGTGCTTCCCACTTAAATTTAATAATTAAATTCTTTAGATCGAAACCCCTTCACCGGCATGAAGGGATTGCTTGTGAAGGGATTTGAGTAAGAGACTCTGCAAAGGATTATGCTCAGTAAATTTTGTATTTTATCAGTTATACTATTACTGTATTAGAGATTTTTTTTTTTTTCAACAAGTTGGCCGTCTCCCACCGAGGCAGGGTGACCCAAAAAAGAAAGAAAATCCCCAAAAAGATACTATCGATATATATTTTGTACTGTACAGTGCTACTAGTAATGTTTTCTCAAGTTTTTATATTAAAACTGTAAAGTGATTTTGAGTTATTCTTGGATTTCATATAGTATTTTTGGAAATATGAATACATTGTAGTGTTATTTTATATAATAATAAAAACTAATTTTCATTTTGTAATGGTTTGTGGTCATTGAAAATAATGCGAACATTAATATGCATACTACTTTAATTGCAGAATATTGTGTTTTATATATATAACCTTAGATTGAAGTTACATTGATAATTTTCTTTTAAGATCTCCTATGACAGTTTAACCATCGTAGAAAAGGAAACTAATACAGAAATGTTACAAATAAAGTTTTTGAGGTACAGTATGGCTTTATAATTTCATCACTGGTTAAGAAATGCTAAAAGTAATGAAGAGTAGAGCTGAGCCAGCTTGAAGAGAGCAAGATAAATGCTGAGGAATAAAAAATATTTGTATATTAGGAGGTCAAGGTATTAATATTTTTAATAAGATTTCAGAAAGAATAACTGAGGTTTTATGAACTCAATTTCCTGTGAAGAACTCCAGTACTTACAAGAAATACCCTTACTTGAACTTACCAAGACATTTGTAGTCTTAAGTTTTCCTGCACATACAAATGATGGCATGGACATAGTATAAGTTCTTCTTCTAAGGACTGTGTAGATCTAAGTTTTCTCTCAAGAGAGTGGCAAAGAATGGTGGTGAGCGGTCTTATTTCGTCCGCAGGTGAGGATGGTGCCCTAACATCGCATGGAGCAGGCAGCCATGACTCTACTTTGGACATGACTGATGTGATGGACATTAGCTGTGATCCCCCAGGGCCATCCTCAGGACGAGCTCTGTCATCCACGGCCTCACCCTCTGTATCGCGAATCTCATCACGGCCATCTTCGCATGTAGGAGAGGAGATTCAGGCTGTTACAACTCGCCTGCATCAGGTGGCCGTGACTGGCCCAGATTCAACTAGAGCCTCACCTTATATTCAAAGGACTCCCAGCTTAGAAGATAACCGAGCTTTGACGTCTTCTGCTGAAGAACTATCTTCAACTTTAGGAACTGGCTTTAGAGTGGCAGAATTGGCAGATTCTGTGTGGGTCCCTATTGACAGGCCTGAGGCAAAATCTAGCAGCTACAGTCCAGACTTTGTTCAGATCAATAAACCTGAAGTAGTCCCCATTATAGTAGATAGGGAGTCCTCGGTATCACCAAGAGAGGCGAGATATATTAGCTCTAAAAGCTCAGCAAGTATCCCAGCATTAACAAATGAACCACGGCTGTCATCTGTACATTTGATGTCAAGAAAAATATCAACAGCATCAAATAAGGAAGTACTCAAATCAGCAGAAAGTACTATAACAGAAAAAACGGTTACTCCAGAAGTGGATAGTTTGGCACCATCAACAAATTCAAGTAGTGCAAATTGTAATACCAGGACATCTCTGTCATCATCAGTAGCTTCTACTGATCAACCTGATAATTTAAGGAGATATAGCGACTCCTCATCTTTAGAAACAGAAGACCGTATTTGCAAAGAGTCAGCAGATATGAGTAATAAAGAATCTGAATTACAAACAGCAAATGTATGGTCAGGAAGCTCAATGAAGAGCACAACTGTGAAGAGTTTTGTGACAGAGGATTCTAGTGTGTCACAAGAGGACTTGTATCCACCTTTAGGTAAATCATCGACTGCTTCAGTACCAGATACTAAACATGGCGAATCATCGTGGGGATTCAGAAATAAAATTATGAAGCCACCTTCCACCACTACATCTGAAGATGATCTTTGGTTATCAACAGAGAATAAAAGAGAAAAAAAGAAAAAAAAGAAAAATAAACCACTTCTGGGAAATGAACATCCACCTCAGCCTGATGCATCTCATTTATCCGACTCTCAAAAAATTTTGATAGACATTTCTGAATCCACTGTTCATGTATATAATAAAACTAAGTCTCGACAGGATGATGAAGCATTATCCAATAATAAACCAGAGGTTGATGATACTCCTTTAGATATTGATATAGATGCTGATTATTTTCATGCAGCAGAAGAGTACCATGAACCACCTGTAGAAAAACTTGACTTTGATGAGTTGCAGAGGGATGGTTTTCTTGAACCACAAGCTGAAGACTTCCAAGAAGCTCAAAAGTCAGCCATACAAACTTTAGAAGACTTTGAGCTACAAGCAGATGAAGAGAACAAAGAAGGGAGCAGTCATGAGCCAGAAGCACTCCTAAGATCATTGCATGATGATAATGATCTTGCAAGAGCTCTAGAAGAAGCATACTCTTCAGATGATAACATTCGTGTACAAACCAAAACACAAACACGTACGCATTCACGATCACGGCCCAGTAGGACTTCAGAAATGTTTCCATTTAAAGATGATACTTCAGATGAAGATGAGGAGATTCGATTACGGCGGCGCATAGTTGTTTCAACTGTTGTCCCAACATCAGGTAGTCGCTCATCTGCAACTGATGAAACAAGCACAGATGATCGTGGTGAAACAAGTGGGGATGACCGTGGAGAATCGAGCACTGATGACAGGAAAACAGCAACAAGTGAAAGTGATGTGGGAGCCAGTCCAAACCCACGAACAAGTTCCTCTTCCAAGTGTAAGAAAAAGAAAAAGAAAAAGCGGTAAAGCTTATAACATGGAAATAATTGAAGTGCAGGACATATATTAATTAATATTTTCAGAAGGCTTAATAGTATTGTGAGTTACTGTACAAGTGAAGTAACTTGTCACAAATATGATAGTTATAGTTAAAAAAGAACATGCTGCTATAAAAATTTTAAGTCCTTTCTTATGATAATCTGAACATTAAATAGTAGTGAAGTATTAATTAAATGCAAGGTTTGCAACTAAATTTTGCAAATATTCATTCAGTTATTCTGATCAGGAATTCTAATTGAAAATATTGCAGTTAAGATTGTGATCATAGCATGAGAATATTGCAATGACTCGCTAAAATATATGTAAGTGTAGAAGTCCCGCATAACTACTAAATCTCATTAGCTTCTTACATGGAGAAAATACACGGCTCATACAGTATCATTAGCTTCATACATGGAAGAAATACAGCAATATTTTTTTTTTTTCAGAAAAAATGTATTTTGAGAATAAATATCACTGTATGCAAGGTATAGATACAGTGGAACCTCTACTTATGAGTTTAGTCCGTTCCATGGCCTTGCTCGCATCTGGATTTGCTCATTTGCAGTCAATTTTCCTCATTTAAATTAAATGAAATGGAATTAATTTATTCCAGTGGAATTCCAGGCATGAGAAAATACTTCAAAATTTTCCCTAATATCAACTCTACGGCTTATTTATCTATCACAATTCATGTAATATGACATAATAAACAATATTAATAACATAGAAACATGAAATATACACTAGAATGAATAAAATACATGTCATTACCTATGTGGCTAGTGGTGGTGACAGTGGCCGTTGTTGTTGTTGGGGTTTATAGGGCCACCACAGCAGCCATTCCTGCTCCTGACTACATGTGTAGAGAACCTAGGATAACCCCAAAAAATCAGACAGAGTGACTTATAAGTGCTACACTCTTAATGCTACATTTAATTGCTACACTCTTAATGCTACACTTGATTGCTACACTCTTAATGCTACACTTAATTGCTACACTCTTGATGCTATGCTTAATTGCTACACTCTTAATGCTACACTTTGCCACTGCTGCTTCATGTTGTCTGCCACTGCTGCTTCATGTTGTCTGCCACTGCTATCTCATGATGTCTGCCACTGCTGCTTCTTGTCTGCTGCTGCTGCTTCATGTTGTCTGCCACTGCTGCTTCATGTTGTCTGCCACTGCTGCTTCATGTTGTCTGCCACTGCTGCCTCATGTTGTCTGCCACTGCTGCTTCATGTTGTCTGCCACTGCTATGTCATGATGTCTGCCACTGCTGCTTCATGTTGTCTGCCACTGCTACATCATGATGTCTGCCACTGCTGCTTCATGTGGTCTGCCACTGCTACCTCATGATGTCTGCCACTGCTGCTTCATGATGTCTGCCACTGCTACTCCTCTTCAAGGGGGGCTCCTTGGCGTGGTGAAGAGGCTCTTGGTCTGAGGAATTAGCCCTGTCGGTCTTCTTCCTCAGACCGAACCTAATTACCCCCCATTCTCCCCTCCCCTATCCCATCCTCCCCAACCTCCTCTTTTTCCATTCCTCCTCCTCCTCCTCACCCCTCCCTTTTGCCCTTCCTCTTTTTGGCCTTTGGGATTTCTCCCACAGGCGCGCTAGTTCCTAGGTAGGGGAAAGGACACCGGGGTCCATCCCATTCCGTTGAGGTTCTTGGCGGTGGCGTAGTTTGCCGTGGAATCTGGATTGCCTGGGGATGTCCCGATCCCTCTCCGGTATCCCGGAGTAGCTTTGGGTGTCTTTCGGGCGACGGGTGTATCTCTGGAAGCCACCTTTCGGATTCCAGGAGTGGTGGCCGAAGGAGGTATGCTTTGTGGTGGATATCCGGCCGCCCTCTCTTTTGTCCACCGAGGTAGCTCGGCAGATGTGAGGTTGCTATCCCGGATTGCTGGTTTACTGGCATGAAGGGTAGGGTATGGCACGGGTTCCATGCTGCATCTGCGCTACTAGCGGTGTTGAGGTCCTCTTGGGCGCGGAGGGAGATTTCCGGCCCTTTCATTCCTCCTGGGAACTATTCCTCCCGCTCCCCCCTTTTTTTATTCTTTTTTTTTATTTTTATTTTCTTTTCTTCTTTCTTTTTTTTTTCTTAAAAGCAAAAAGCAAAGGAGTAACCTAACCATGGCAGCCCTAGTCCATGAACCCACTACCCCCGGGCCCCTTCTTGATACCGCACCCCATTCTGACCCTGCCTTGTGTTTAGACCACTCTTCGGACACTCCTGATGCCCCTGTACCTCTTGCTGGTGCTGTTTCCTCACCCGCTTCAGGTACCGGGACTTCGACTGACTCCTTCGATTTGTCTGAACTCCACTCTCCTTTGACTATGCTTCCGGCTTCTCCCTCTACGGTACGGCAATTTTCGAATCGCCCGCCCATTTCACGCCGGACCAACTCCGGTCCTACTCCTAAACGCCAACGTCAATCTCCTGATGATGCTCCTTTGTTACCTTCCCATTCTACTCGGAAAAGACCGACACGTCAAGCACTCCCTCTCCACGCTCAGTTTCGGACCACACAATGGACTAAATTCTTTACTTTAAGACCGACTTCTTCTTCTGCCTACCTTTCTGACCATAGTATTGGCAAAGCGCTCCTGCGTCATGTTGGCAGAGATATTTCATTTCATGCTCTCAAGAGCGGTACGCGCATCGTCACTGTCCAGAATGCTACCCAAGCTCATGATCTTTCTCTCCTTTCGAATATCGATACTACTACTATCACTATTGAAAAACATCTTTCTCTCAATTCTTGTAGTGGTACTGTCATTCTGCCCCATACCATAGTCCAACAGAATTTCCAGTCATGTGGCAATGACATTTTTGAACAGCTGGAACTCCAGGATCTCCCAATCCTCAAAGTAGACACTTATGTCCTTCCTGCCCGGGGGCAGAGACGTTACCCTTGCAATGTGGCTCGTTTAACTTTTGACAGCCGAGAACTCCCGTCCTCTGTATATGTCGCGGGACATCGGTTACAAGTTCGAAAGGTGATACCTACACCACAACAATGTAGAAATTGCTGGCGTTTTGGTCACCCAGCGAAATATTGCAGATCTATGGCCGAATGCCCAGTCTGTGGTGCCGACGACCATTCTAATACATCTTGCAGTCAACCTCCATCTTGCCTTAATTGTAATGAAGCTCACCCTTCGTACTCCCGCCGTTGCCAGGTCTACTTAAATGAACGTGAAATCCGTTGCCTCAAAGAGGCAGAAGGTCTCCCTTATGCTATGGCAGTTACTCAATCCGCCTCCAAGGGAGACTACCCCGTGTTTCTTATTCTCGTGTTTCCAAACATCCCCCCACTTCTGGGGTCCCATCTTCTGCAGCCTCCTCTGTTGTTACCCCTCCCATAGCCACTACGGCATCTAATCCTTTTGCTGTCCTTGGCTCTGACGTCCCGACTACAACTCAGTCTGTTCTCACATCTTTGCGTCCTTCCTCACAAGCCCCAGTATCGACAAGACCTCGTACGACACCTAATACCAATCGCCCCTCTACTCAGAAGTCCAAAAAATCCACATTGCTCAAATCTTCTTTGCCCCTTCCTTCCCTTCTTCCACCTCCACACTTTACCTTTCCAGTCTCTGTACCTAGTTCTTCCCCTCTCTCTGGCTCTATTACAAGTGTGGAGATTCACCCTCCTCCTCGTACTATGCCTTTCACCCCTGTCCCCTCCCAAGTTTCTCCCTCTTCTGCCACCTCCCAGGTTTCTGCCTCTTTTGTCCCCCCCCACACTTCATCTCCAGTCCCTTACACTCTTCCCTCCCCCTCTACTTTGGTACAGTCCATTACAGTCCCAATCTTTACTCACCCTCCTCCTTCTATCTCCAATATGGTCTCCCATACATCTTTGAATTCAGAAACACTTGAAGCCATTTCAGAATATATTGCAGAGACTAAACCTTCAATGGACACTGATTCACTTCCTGTTCCTTCTCTTCCCTCTCCTCCATCTTCACAACCCCATTCTTCGCAACGCTCCGTTCCTTCGCTACTTGAACGTCTTCCAATGCCACCACACGTTGACTTTTCTAACCCCTCTAGTCCGTAGGTGCCTTTACCTACAGATTCCTGATATTTTCTTCATCGCCAATCATGGCCTATTTACAGTGGAATATCCGCGGCCTCAGGGGTAATCGGGGTGAGCTTCAGATGTTGCTTTCCAGGTTTTCCCCTGTTGGTGCTTGCTTACAAGAACCAAAATTACACTCGGCTGTTTTCCAACCTATCTCAGGCTATAATTTATTGTATTCTTCGGATCCTTTCTCAGATGGGACCTTTAATGAAAGTGCCCTTCTTCTACGCAATGATATTCCGTACTGTCAACTATTTGTCCATACCTCGCTGCATTACACTGCAGCCCGTATCCACTTGAATAAGTGGTTTACAATATGTTCTTTATATCTCTCTCCTTCTCGAGCATTTTCTATCCCAGACTTTGCCTTTCTTGTTTCATCCTTACCACCACCACTTCTGTTACTTGGTGATTTTAATGCCCACCATTTCCTCTGGGGGGGGGGGGTCTCATTGTGACTCACGTGGCATTCAGTTGGAGGCTTTTCTCGCCTCTCACCCCCTCCATGTTTTAAATACGGGTACTCCCACCCATTTTGATCCTCGTACTCATACTCTCTCTTGCATCGATCTATCAGTCTGCTCTTCCTCCACTGCACTAGACTTCACCTGGTCTGTTCTACCAGACTTACATGACAGCGATCATTTTCCGATCATTCTTACTTCTCCTTCCTATTCACCACCTTTCCGTAGCCCTCGCTGGTAATTTGATCGGGCAAATTGGGATCTTTACTCACACCTCACTGCTTTTAGTGAGGTTCCTTCTTCATCCTCCATTGATGAGCTCCTACACATCTTCTTGACGTCAGTTTATACCGCAGCTTCTCATTCTATACCCCAAACCTCAGGCAGGCATTCTCAGAAGTGCGTGCCTTGGTGGTCTCCTGCTTGTGCTCGTGCAGTACGTTTGAAACGTACTGCATGGGGCAGGTACCGGTACAATAGAACCGCTGAGAGACTTCTTGATTTTAAGCAGAAGCGTGTGATCGCTCGCCGTGTCATCCGTGAAGCTAAACGCACTTGTTGGCGAGACTATGTTTCCACCATGACCTCTGCTTCTTCTATGAGTGCAGTCTGGAAAAAAGTGAGGAAATTGAGTGGTAAATACTCTCCTGACCCAGCTCCTGTTCTACGGGTCGCTGGTGTTGATGTAGCAAACCCTCTCGACGTTGCCATTGAACTTGGCACACATCTGGTCCGTATTTCCCGAGGGCTCCATCTATGCCCCTCGTTTCTTTCCTCAAAGTCTGCCAGAGAGTTAGTACCCTTGGACTTTTCTTCTCTCAGAGAAGAACAGTATAATGTGCCTTTTACACTTCAAGAACTGGAGGCAACGCTCTCAGCTTGCCGATCATCGGCAGCTGGGCCTGACGACATTCATATTCGTATGTTACAACATTTACATCGGTCAGCCCTTGTAGTCCTCTTACACCTCTTCAATCTTATTTGGGCACAAGGAGTTCTTCCCCAGCTGTGGAAATCTGCCATTGTTCTCCCTTTCCGCAAACCGGGTACTACAGGACATGATGCCTCCCACTATCGCCCCATCGCTCTTACTAGTGCAGTTTGCAAAGTGATGGAACGTCTCGTAAATCCACGTTTAATGTGGTATTTAGAGACACACAACAGTCTCTCCGCTAGTCAATATGGCTTTCGTAAGGGTCGTTCTACCATAGACCCCTTACTACGCTTGGATACGTATGTTCGTAATGCCTTTGCGAATAATCACTCGGTTATTGCCATATTTTTTGACCTTGAGAAGGCATATGACACAACTTGGAGGTATAATATTTTGGCCCAGGCCCATTCCTTAGGCCTCCGAGGCAATCTACCATCCTTCCTTAAGAACTTTTTAACTGACAGACATTTCCGTGTTCGAGTCAATAATGTTCTTTCCCCGGACTTCGTCCAAGCTGAAGGTGTCCCTCAGGGATGTGTTCTAAGCACAACACTTTTTCTCCTTGCTATAAATGATTTGGCCTCTGTTCTTCCACCCAATATTTGGTCATCACTCTATGTTGATGACTTCGCTATTGCTTGTGCAGGCGCTGACTGTCATCTTATTGCAGTTTCTCTCCAGCATGCGGTCGACCGTGTTTCCACTTGGGCCACCACGCATGGGTTTAAATTTTCAAGTACCAAAACTCACCAAATTACTTTCACTAGACGCTCTGTTATCTCCGATCATCCTTTGTATCTCTATGGCTCCCGTATCCCCGAACGTGATACAGTCAGGTTTCTAGGCCTTCTCTTTGACCGTCGGTTATCCTGGAAACCTCACATAACCTCTCTGAAGGCAACTTGTCACAGCTGGCTAAACCTTCTTAAAACCCTTGCTCATCTTTCCTGGGGAGCTGATCGTCGAACTCTGCTTCGCCTACATTCAGCCCTCGTTTTATCGAAACTCGATTATGGTGACCAGATTTATTCCGCGGCCTCTCCTGCTACTCTCTCTAGCCTTAACTCTATCCATCACCAAGGATTACGTTTGTGCCTTGGTGCTTTTCGCTCTTCCCCTGTTGAGAGCCTCTATACAGAAGCGAATGTTCCATCCTTGTCTGATCGCCATGATGCCCATTGCCTTTGATACTATGTACGCTCTCACGATCTACACAATCCTTCCATTTATAGAATGGTCACCGATATTAGTAGACATTCTTTATTTGTTCGCCGCCCCTGTTTGCTCCGTCCCTTTTCTCTTCGCCTACATTCACTCTTGTCTTCCCTTCAGTTACCACCTTTATATGTTCATGTAGCATCTCACTTTTCCCTAACCCCCTGGGAAGTTCCAGCTGTTCGGGTCTGTTCTTTCTCACTCCCTTGCTCGAAAGCTCAACTGCCTACGGTGGCTTCCCGCTCTCTTTTTCTTGATCACTTCCACTCCCATTCTCATGCCACCGCTGTGTACACAGATGGCTCTAAGTCTTCAGACGGCGTCGGATTCGCAGCAGTGTTTCCGGACAGTGTTGTGCGGGGACATTTACTATCTTCAGCTAGCATTTTTACTGCTGAACTGTATGCCATTCTTGCAGCACTTATTCGTATCGCATCTATGCCTGTGTCATCATTTGTAGTAGTCTCAGACTCCCTTAGTGCTCTACAGGCTATACGAAAATTTGATACATCTCATCCCCTAGTTCTCCGTATCCAACTTTGGCTACGCCGTATCTCTACCAAACATAAAGATATTGTTTTTTGTTGGGTCCCTGGTCATGTCGACGTACAGGGCAATGAACAGGCAGACACTGCTGCGCGGTCAGCAGTACATGACCTACCAATTTCCTATCGAGGTGTTCCATTTCTGGACTATTTTGCTGCAATAGCTACCCACCTTCGCACCCGTTGGCAACAACGTTGGTCAACTCTGCTCGGTAACAAACTTCATTCTATTAAACCGAGCATAGGTTACTGGCCGTCTTCTTGTCATCAGTGCCGAGGTTGGGAGACCACTCTCTCCCGCCTTCGCATTGGTCACACTCGTCTTACTCATGGGTATCTCATGGAGAGGCACCCTGTTCCTCTCTGTGAGCAGTGTCAAGTTCCAGTATCAATTAGCCACATTCTGTTAGACTGCCCTCTATCTCCAACGTCGTCTTCGTTCTACTACTCTCTCTTTACCTTCCCTTCTTGCTGATGGACCCTCCTTTAATCCTGACTCTCTCATTGACTTCTTGACAACGACTGATTTACTCCACAAACTCTGATGATACTTTTTGCACTCCCCTCAGCCCTTTCTAGTTCAGTCTCTTGCTGCCCTTTACCCTTTCACCATCCACTACCCCGCTGTTATCCGTAACCTATTACTCATCCATCTCCCTTTTGCCACCTGATGCCCTCGCTTCCTTCCTGTCCTGCAGCGCTGTATAGTCCTTGTGGCTTAGCGCTTCTTTTTGATTATAATAATAATAATAATAATGCCACTGCTACTTCATGTTGTCTGCCACTGCTACTTCATGTTGTCTGCCACTGCTACCTCATAATGTCTGCTCCCACTTTTGCTAGCATGTTGAAGAGCTTTCCAGTATGTGAAGGTTGAGGGGCGGTGCCAATTGGACAGGCACTGGACATGACGTCATTTGTTTACTCTCAAACATCGCCAAAGAACTGAACATTTCTGCTACTTTGAGCTCAGTTTCAAGGTACTTTTCGTCAAGAAACCAATCAAAATCATATCTATTTCTGTAGTATATCTTCCATTCTATCAAATGAGACCAAAAAAAATGAGAATGCAACACACAGAAACCATACGAAAATATACCGCTAAGGGGAGGCTAATGGCCGAGAAGTGAACTCTGTTATTTATGGTCCAATTTCTTTCATTTTTGGTGTATGCTAAGGAGCATCTTTCCATCATACATTGCCCAAGTTTCAATAAGATAGTCCAACAAACAACTGAGATCCAATTCCCTAGAACAAGAGCAAGGAACCTCCTTTGAGGCCCACTTGCATCTGGAAATTTTGCTCACAGCTGGAAGCAAAAAATTGACTGAGTGGGTGCTCGTATCTGAAAAAACTCGCACGTGGATGCACTTGTAAGTAGAGGTTCCACTGTAGATCAAATCAGATCTCAAGATCAAGTTATTTAAAGCTTATTTACTTAAAATAAGATAGCTGCAGTAGTTAGAATTCTTAATTTACTTATGCAAATATTTTGATCTTTGAACTTACAATTAGAAGTCATTAGGTACTAAAGTTAAAGTAATTTCTCAGCAGATTAGAAACTAAGTTAGAATTTTAGAAATAAAAATGATATTAGAAAGTATAGTTGGGTGCACTAATAAATGTGTGAATACTCTGTTAGAAAGTAAATTATATTTTTATTAATTGAATGTGCAATCAAATCTCTTACATAAAAATGTATTATATTTAGGAAATAACTTTGGTTTTATACTTTAGTAAATAAATTGTGATATTTCCATTTTGATTAGTGAACATTGATTAAAATTGCAAATGTCAGATACATTATTTTTGTTTATCACAACAGGATTTTTTGTAATAAAGTTGGTAAAATTACTGACAATATGTAAAGTAAACTAATGTGACATTTTATTGTGGCAACGTTTCGCTCTCCATGATAAAGCTCCTGGAGAGCGAAACGTTGCCACAATAAAATGTCACATTAGTTGCACTTGTGTCCTTTTACTTTACAGGATTTTTTGTACCTTATTAGTTCCATAGACTGAGTAGTGGGTACAATCATTAGCTAGCCTGAAATATCAGTGCTCATCAGTACAGTATGGAGAAATAGTTGTTGCAATCCTAGTATGAAAATGAATTTCTGTGCTTGTTCTTATTTGCAGTAATATTATCATAATTATTGTACAGTAATATGTTACCTAATATAACTGAAGCTGAATGGCAAATTTAGCATTGTGGTATTGTTGAATATCAGTGCTAATCAGATCTTCATGAATTTTAGGAATTAAGATTAGAGAAAGCCATTACAATGTGATGTCAGGTAGCATACTTAGGATTTGGTGAATATCATAAAATTGGAGGGAAGGATTTAGGCTTGATATAATGGTAAATTTGCAGTGAAACACATTTTTGTCAAGTAGGCTGGCCCTTGTGGTTTAGCACTTCTTTTTTAATTATTTGATTATAATAATAATGTCAAGTAGGCTCCTTACCTTCCTGGTTAACTGTTCAGAGAGAGAGAGACCACTAGTTAGAACTCATCATTTTGACCACAAAGAGAAACACGAGGGTACAAGCTTAGATCGTAGAAATATTCAGTCTTATCATTAAAACTGTACAGTACTTAAAAAGGTTTCTTGCAACCTAAGTTGTATGATTTATATTTATATGTAAGAGCATCCCTTTTAATGTTGCATTCTTACATTTTTGTCCCTTTGGTTCTTTCCTACCTATCACATATTTTTTGTATTCACTTATACGTAGAACACAAATTTTGTTTGAATTTTGTCTTTAATATTTTTTATGTATTTGCAGTGTGTTTAGTTTTTAAGATTAACTACCTCCCTGTCTATTCATTTATGATGAGTAGAAGACAAATATTGTATTTTGTGTATAAATTTATTCATATTTTTGTTACTTTTTTCTTTAGGCATCATCTTTCTATAAAAAAGTTCCACAAGAGACAACCAGATTGTTACTACTTTGTTATTCTCTTAGGGAAAATTTTCAGTACAGTACAGTACAGTAGATAAAATATGGAATAACTTCGGCTTGAAGATCTTCAAAGTTCACTTTATGGCACGGGTGCACATCCTAGATCAGAATTTGATAACTTTGCAGTGTGATTGAGTAAATAAACCTGCTTCTGTTTTATTTTATAAACTAGCATCTATACTCACCTAATTGTGGTTGCAGGGGTCAAGTCATAGCTCCTGGCCCCACCTCTTCACTGGTCACTACTAGGTCCATTTCCTGCTTCTCTTGTTACTGTTGACCCTGTTCTCTTGTTAGTGTTGTTATCGAGATGATTAGCCCTCGTCTGTCAGTTCCACCTTTGCTGTGGTGCCTGACTTCTTAACTGACAACGATTTGTTACACAGACTATGACCCTCAACTTCTGCCACTGTCCTTGCTGCGTCAATTACTTTCCCTTTTGTTTCCTTCACTGTTGCCATTTAACTCTGAATGATGCATGTGTTTAGTATTTTCCATAAATATAATACTCCCTGAAGGGATTCAAGGAAGCCAGTTAGTGCATGGACATTTAAATTGTAACATCTATGCAATTCCAGCAAGACAGCTATTGAACGAATAATAGCGAATGAATTTTTCTTCGAGTCACTTTACCTTGGTGGGAGATGGCTACTGTATAATAATAGATTAACATATCAGCTATTTTCAAAAAATTATAAAAATTCTAATAATCTGCATGTTCTGAATCACACTACACAATCTTGGTATGATGCAAAGTATTGTGAAAGTAACAGAGTTGTGAAAGAAGTTTTGGGAACTGATCTTGCAACATCTCTGTTGAGAGCTTGCTGCTGTTACCACTTGGCTATGGGTATTAACGCACACTCCAATCACATCCTATACTGGATGCTGTTCTGTGAAGGCACAAACTGAAGTCTTGTGTACAAGAAAAAGCTTTTAAGACAATTTGCATGTACATTTCTACTTAAGAGTTGTACCTTTGACTTTTTTTTTGTCCAGCACTTCTGTCTTTGTGCAGTATTTCCATAATTATTATTCCTAACGTTTTATAATTCTACATTAAGAAGTCTTCCATTGCATCAAGACATGCTGCTTCCATTCTCTATGTTACATATCTAGTAATTTACATTAATCCTCTCTTAACCTTTCAGAGTTGGGACAGTTTTGAAATTATGCATGTTCTCATTCTTTTTAAGTAGACTTCGTATCATAGCCTTTTTCTTTTATCAGGTTAGTTGCTTTGCGAAATTATTTTGCCATTTTTTTTGTATTAAATTATTTTGGTTATTTTTATCAACCCTGCTAGAATTTATTAATCCACTCCACACAAACTGATGGCCATATTTTCCTCTTAATGAGAATTTCATGGAGAATTCTGTTGATTCTTTTATTCTTGAGATTCAATTGGGTGCTTCTGAACACCATTTTTTTTTTCTTTGCATAAAAATTGCAACTAAATTAATGAAGTTATCTATGGAGGCAAAGAAGGGAATGTATGAAAGTATAGTAGTACCAACACTCTTATATGAATGTGAAGCTTGGGTGGTAAATGCAGCAGCGAGGAGACGGTTGGAGGCAGTGGAGATGTCCTGTCTAAGGGCAATGTGTGGTGTAAATATTATACAGAAAATTCGGAGTGTGGAAATTAGGAAAAGGTGTGGAGTTAATAAAAGTATTAGTCAGAGGGCAGAAGAGGGGTTGTTGAGGTGGTTTGGTCATTTAGAGAGAATGGATCAAAGTAGAATGACATGGAAAGCATATAAATCTATAGGGGAAGGAAGGCGGGGTAGGGGTCGTCCTCGAAAGGGTTGGAGAGAGGGGGTAAAGGAGGTTTTGTGGGTGAGGGGCTTGGACTTCCAGCAAGCGTGCATGAGCGTGTTAGATAGGAGTGAATGGAGACGAATGGTACTTGGGACTTGACGATCTGTTGGAGTGTGAGCAGGGTAATATTTAGTGAAGGGATTCAGGGAAACCGGTTATTTTCATATAGTCGGACTTGAGTCCTGAAAATGGGAAGTACAATGCCTGCACTTTAAAGGAGGGGTTTGGGATATTGGCAGTTTGGAGGGATATGTTGTGTATCTTTATACGTATATGCTTCTAAACTGTTGTATTCTGAGCACCTCTGCAAAAACAGTGATAATGTGTGAGTGTGGTGAAAGTGTTGAATGATGATGAAAGTATTTTCTTTTTGGGGATTTTCTTTCTTTTTTGGGTCACCCTGCCTCGGTGGGAGACGGCCGACTTGTTGAAAAAAAAAAAATTTTACATTCCGTTTCTACATACGATATTCGGTAATTAAGTACCAAATATTATGTTGGAGGGAGGGAGTATTAAGTGAATGTAGTCAGGAGTGAACATGTCAGCTAATGGGGGCTACTGAAGGCGAGGTTAACCATAGAAAAGACGAGTGAAAAAAGTTTGATGTGTTGAGATGTCTGTGGAAAGAAGACTATTTTAGGAGGAAGAAAGGAGAAATGTAGGAGAGTTTGTGGTACCAATACTTATATGAGTGTGAGGCATAATATTTAAATGTTGCAGTGAGGAGGATGTTGGAGACAGTGGAAAAGTCATGATTAAGTGTTGGAGGGAGGGGAAGTGGAGGAGGTTCTAAGTGGTAGAGGCTTGAACATGCAGTAAGCATGCACATGTATATGAAAATGTTAGATCAGAGCTAGTAGAGACAAGTGGTTTTTAGGGTTTTACTTGCACTTTGAAATGTTAAAAACAAAAATGTTAAATTTATAAAATTTTTACAGAATTATTTAAATATTGGGGCCTGTTATGCAGTAATAGCTGACCTAAAGAAATTACTCAGTGCAATAATAATAATAAATTTGAGCATTAAATTTGATAAGTGCAACAGTAATTTCAGATAACTTCAGCACATTACCATTAAAGAATATTTGTGTTGCAGTCTAAATTTGTGTAAATCATAGTGAATGTGTAGTGCAATTTGACTGCTGTGTGTATTCAGGTTCCTAAGTTTTGAAAGTACAGTACATGCAAGTTTATTAACAGTGTGTGTTATTTGACAACTACATCTCTCCCCTTCCTTGGATTGAACCAAATTACCTCCTATTTCCCAGGAGCTGTATGACCCCTATAGGTTTAGCACTCCCCCTAATAATAATAATAATAATAATAATACAGTAATTCTCCACGGGGAAGTGGAACAGAATTCCTCCTCTGTAAGCCATGTGTGTCATAAGAGGTGACTAAAATGCCAGGAGCAAGGGTCTAGTAACCCCTTCTCCTGTATATATTACTAAATGTAAAAGGAGGAACTTTCGTTTTTCCTTTTAGGCCACCCCGCCTTGGTGGGATATGGCCAGTGTGCTGAAATAATAATAATAATAATAATGACAACTAAGAAATTGCTTTTAGCAATAGGTTTTAATAAACAAGTGTTAGTTATTACACTTGTGATAAAATATTTCAGCCATAGAGAAAGATTCACCCTTTACTTGCTTTTTTTTTCTGCAGGCTCTAATATTGCTCTTGTTTAGCTTTAAAAATCAGTTATTCTTCTATTAACATTGTGTTAGTAGATGTATGGTTGTAAGCCCACAAATGCTGTTATGAAGACACTTGTATAAATAAAAATTTCTTCTGTGCTATAACATTTTATCCACTAGGTGCTCAATCAGGTACTTTATAAAGCCTCTAATCCGTAAATAATAATAGTACGTACAAATAAAAAAAATTTCTCTGCTTTGAGTGTCTTTATACTGTCATATTAGTGTCTTACTCAGTCATTACAGAATTTAACTTTAATTTAATCTGTTTTGTAAGATTTTGTCTTGAATCTCCATTGAGTAACTTGGATGTTAGCAAATTCAAAGCATTTTGCTGTATATCACAACCTGACCCTAATAAGGGTTTAGCACTTCATGAATATTAATAATAATAATAATAATAATAAAGGTTTTAATTGATAACTACTTTACTGTATACCATTGCAATGATGATAATGGCCACATAATACTTCTGTACAGTTTTTTTGGTTGGTTCTTAAAATGTGTTATTTTGGGCATTTTGTACTCACATCTCGCTGATACTGTCTGAATGTAGATCTGCTACTTCTTAACAGGAACTTTTAATCTGTCTTCTGGGTATTTATCTGAAAGAGAAGAAATCATTAACATCTTTGTAATAACTTAATTTTGTGTTCTTTGTCTCAGTAGCATATGTGGTAAGTTAACTAATATTATCTAATACTGCATTATCTTGTATACTATTTTTTTTTAGTTATATTTTGCTAGTAATATTAGCAAGAGTGTTTAACCCTTAAACTGTCCAAATGTAGATCTATGTTTACACGCATAGCACCCTGACCTTGATTTTCTCCATTTGAAAGCATGTAAAAAAAAAAAATGTAGATTTACATTCGGAGTGCTACGCAAGCGAACGTAGATCTATGTTTGGACAGTTTAGGGGTTAACTTCAGAAAATGTGATGATATATTATTTATAAAAAAATCTTTGTAGTACAGTATGGAATTACTCAGTGCTTTGAGTATGTCATGGTTATTGAGGATGACATTTTGTCATGTACCACATTGTCTAATTCTTGTATTCTTGCCCTGTCTCCCATTTCATTTTAATTACCCTTTGTATCGCATGTTTACCAAATTATACTTTTGATGTGCGCTCCTCTTTGTCATGCAGCGCAGAGTGCCCCTAACAGGTTTTGTGCTTTTTATGAGTTTTATAAATATTGTTGTAATAATTCCCTTGTGCTCACTTATTTTGAAATTTTGCAGATTATTGTACTTGTGCAAAACAGTTCGTATATTCAAAATACAATAAAAAAATATACAGGCTTTGTTTAAGTACTGTAGCAGGTAAGAATCATAATGCTTGTTAGTTTTATTGATCAGTTATTAATTTAGCTGCTCAGCAGATTATTATTTTTATAATGAAAAAGAAGTGCAAGTGTTACAGCTGTTCAGCAGAACTTAGCCATTTATTTGTTTCTTATCATACAAGCAAGATATCTAAACCCAGGCACACACATTTATATCTTTTCACAAATTGCTATTGTGCAAGATATAAACCACAAAATATTTTTTTTTTTAGAAGATTTTGTGATAAAATGCCTGCCATATCCACTCACCAGTCAATATTTAGTCCAGGTGTTTGAATAATATTCTCAGTTTATAAAAAAAAGTAGGTTGGGCTAATGTCTACACATGTGAATTTACGTTTTATAACCAAATTCTCAACTTTTATAAACATGACAAGTGTTTCCACATCATGGAGTTTTTCCTGCATCAATAATGTGATGAGTACCACTTAAGAATATGTATTTATTAGGTAAGATTATGTTTAGATTAGGTTGATTTAGTTTTAAATTGGGTTTGTCAATTTGGGATGGATTGGGTTAGAACATAACCTAACCTAATCTAACCTATCTTATTTTAACCTAACCTAAATTAAAAGAAAAAATAGTTTTTTGATGATTTGCTCCCAAAAATGAAATCCAGTGTAAAATTAACTGAGGCAGGGTGGTCCAAAAAAGAAAAACATTTTCACCATCATTCTTACATAATCACTGTCTTTGCAGATATGACAGCTCAGATATCACTTCAAACAGCAAATATCCCAAACCCTTCCTTTGAAGTGCAGGCATTGCACTTCCCACCTCCACTGTAAATTATAAATCACCCAACTCTGCTGAGCAGTAGCACTGTATGACCCTAGTAGGTTTAGTGCTTGTTTTGATTATAATAATAATAATCTGCTGAGCAGTTACAGTAAATCTTTTTTTTTTTCTACTGAACAATATAAATTAAGAGGCAATTGAGCTGAAGTACTTTATAACAAAAATGCGATAGTTTCCAATCTTGTACATACAGTATACTAAAAATGTTACAAGAATTCCTTACCAAGTGTGACTCAATCAAAATATGTTTGCATATTTATTAAAATAAGAATTTTAGTTATTTAATGTTTTATTTGTTATTATTTTAATGCTTCCTGTATTTCTTTTTTTTCATTTATCGAATGTATATATATATATGTTAAATGTTAGTGGAATTGAATAAAAAGGACAATGGGAACTGCTGGTTTGTAGTTCATAATGGAAATATTGGCCTAAAATTATACTTAGATTAATAAGAAATGATGATTACTTAATTGATAAAGAGTACAGTATTTATAGAATTGGTCTGTTAGGTTTGTAGCTTATTGACTGCAAATAAAGTCTTTACCAGCCGAGAATACTTTATTCCCCATGGCGGGGATTAAAACACTCCCGCTGTACATAAACAGCTTCACACCTGGTCTGCATATCCAATATTTCTCCGTAGGACTAATTTTTTTCCTTAACCGTGTCATTACTAATGTATTTGTTGCATTTGAAATATGTTCATTGTGGTCTATCTAAGAGGTGTGTTTTCAGTGTAAATTTATCTATGTTGTAGTGTGCTTTTCCTAAATTTCGTGTAACCTGCCTTATATAGTGTGTAATGATGACTGATATAGTCTGTTGTAGTTTCTTAAGTGTTGATTCAAATTAAATGTTTTTACATGTACTTAAAATATCACTGGAACAATAGCTTCTGGTTAATGGTTACACACAAATTTAGGGAATCACTATCAGTATAATTTATTATTAAGAAACTTATAAAAAGAGAAAAACTGTGATAAAATCTTCTTGGCTGTTTTCTCAAGATATTATTCTGCTATATATTTTCATGTAATAAAATTAAACAATTATTGCAAACAAAATTAATCAAAATAGGTAAGTGTGTTCTTTCATTGTATTCTGTAATTTTACTGTATTAAGTTATAGGATACCCAAATGCCGTACACTATATTATTGTGATCAAAATGCCATTAGAAATATAAAAAATATCATATATACTATGTCAAGTTTCTTCAGCTGAGAATACCTTCAGTTTTGGTGTAATGCAAAATTGTTTTCCTGGTTATGCCTTGTTGATCTTACTCTGTAATGTACGTTAGTGCACAATGATAAATTGTGTTTATGATCTTTTGCAAAGCAGCCAAGTAAGGAACTTCTGTATTTATGTATGTGTGTGCTACTTTTTTACCAGTAAATGAAAATCCCCAAATTTGTTTTTCTTTTTTACATGCAGATTTGATAATTATAGCTTGATTTGGCTTAAGTGAATACGTATTGTTGTACTTTGAAACCAATACTTACTATAAGAATGTTTCCTTTTTAAGCTCAGTATTTATTATAAAGTAATAATAAATTAGAGCAGTTTCTTAGTCTCATGATGATTCTAAGATCATTGTAATGCAAGTGCATAGAAAACATTGCAAAATGTTTCATCTTTCATTACCTCTGCTAATTAGGTCAACAATTCTATCTCCTTGATGTTGGTGCTTATATCCACATCTTCACTGACTAAATTAATGTTTATGATGGCATTTGTTGTAACAGCATTTGAGGTAAGGTTATAGGTGCTTTGATATTTCTTTTATGAAAGTTTTGTTTTATTTCTGCATGAAATATTTTCAAGTCAGGATAATAATTGCTATGATGCCAAGAGAATGAGTGGAATGTGGATTAGTTTTAGATATTAAATTTGATTTAAATATTGATTTAAACTTGGTGGCTTACATTATCATCACTTCTCAATGCTTACAATCACCGTGAATTCTGATACTCTGCTTAAATGTCAAAATGTTTATTACAAAAAAAAGTTATTTTTAAAGATGGTAAGTTTTACTCCTTTTGTAATAAAGAGTTCGGGATACATAAATACACACATTAAAATAAATTAATCTTTAATATAATATTAAAATCAACTATCTTTGGTCTAGAGGTATTTGAACTAACATCTGATAATATATACATGTTACAATAATAAATTATAATTAGCATTTAACTAAAATAAATAATAATTCGTGACCCTACACAGGGTACAACTCTCTTGACACTACTGTGTCACTATATATATATCTCTATGCTAAAATAATAAATTAAGTAACATTTAAAATAATAAATTACAATCAACTGTGTTTATCACGACACTTATCCGAGTTGTGACGCTCTTTCTCCACCGTGTCACTTGACACCCTTTTCTCCGTGTAATACACACACTTTCGCAACCGTGTCACACTTGACACCCTTGTCTCTGCGTCACACTACCCGCATAGCGTCTTTGTCGAGGCCAGTCACATGACACTATTCAATGTACACTACAACCAGGCCATCTTCAGTGTCACACGACACCCTTTTCGTCTCAGTGTTCCACTATGGTCCTGTAGCATATCTCAGTGTTCCACTCCATCATACGTCCCTAAGTGTCACACTATGGTCCTGGCCAGTTCAGTGTAACACTCCAACCTTATCTTCATGTAATGTCCCACCAAACAGCATCCGATGACTCCGGCCCACAGTTGACAAGCGTAGGCGGTGAGTCCACAGACATCACCGGTAGTCCAGTAAATACTCTCCAAAGCCGGTTGACACACCGCTAGCCGAACACCATGCTGCAAGCTCACTGAATGCGGCCGTCAACCTCTTCAAGGGGGGCTCCTTGGCGTGGTGAAGAGGCTCTTGGTCTGAGGAATTAGACCTATCGGTCTTCTTCCTCAGACCGAACCTAATTACCCCCCAATCTCCCCTCCCCTATCCCATCCTCCCCATCCTCCCCTTTTTCCTTTCCTCCTCCTCCTCCCCACTCCTCCCTTTTGCCCTTCCTCTTTTTGTCCTTTGGGATTTCTCCCACAGGCGCGCTAGTTCCTAGGTAGGAGAAAGGACACCGGGGTCCATCCCATTCCGTTGAGGTTTCTTGGCGGTGGCGTAGTTTGCCGTGGAATCTGGATTGCCTAGGGATGTCCCGATCCCTCTCCGGTATCCCGGAGTAGCTTTGGGTGTCTTTTGGGCGACGGGTGTAGCTCTGGAAGCCACCTTTCGGATTCCGGGGGTGGTGGCTGAAGGAGGTATGCTTTGTGGCGGATATCCGGCCGCCCTCTCTTTTGTCCACCGAGGTAGCTCGGCAGATGTGAGGTTGCTATCCCAGATTGCTGGTTTACTGGCATGAAGGGTAGGGTATGGCACGGGTTCCATGCTGCATCTGCGCTACTAGCGGTGTCGAGTCCTCTTGGGCGCGGAGGGAGATTTCTGGCCCTTTCATCCCTCCTAGGAACTATCCCTCCCCGGTCCCCCCTTTTTTTTTCTTTTTTTTATTTTTATTTTCTTTTCTTCTTTCTTTTTTTTTCTTAAAAACAAAAAGAAAGAAGTAACCTAACCATGGCAGCCCTAGTCCATGAACCTGGTACCCCCGGGCCCCTTCTTGATACCGCACCCCGTTCTGACCCCGCCTCGTCTTTGGACCACTCTTCAGACATTCCTCATGCCTCTGTACCTATTGCCGGTGCTGTTTCCTCACCCGCTTCAGGTACTGAGGCCTCGACTGACTCCTTCGATTTATCAGACCTTCGCTCTCCTCTGACTATGCTTCCGGCCTCTCCCTCTACGGTGCGGCAATTTTCAAATCGCCGACCCGTTCCACGTCGGACCAACTCTGGTCCCACGCCTAAACGTCAACGACAATTACCTGCTGATGATACTTCTCCACCTTCACCTTCTCGTTCTTCTCAGAAACGATCGACACGTCCTTCACTACCTTTCCACGCTCAGTTTCAGACTGAACAGTGGACTAAATTCTTCACTTTACGACCAACTTCCTCTACTGCCTATCTTTCTGACCATAGTATTGGCAAGGCACTCCTACGCCATGTTGGTAAAGATATTTCTTTTCATGCTCTTAAGAGCGGTACGCGCATCATTACCGTACAGAATGCTACCCAGGCTCGTGAGCTCTCTCGTCTTACCCATATAGATACTGTTCCTGTCACCCTTGAAAAACATCATTCCCTCAATTCTTGTAGTGGTACCGTTATTCTGCCCCATACCATAGTTCAACAAAATTTCCAGACATGTGGCACCGACATTCTAGAACAGCTGGAACTCCAAGATCTCCCAATCCTCAAGGTAGACACTTACGTTCTTCCTGCCCGTGGGCGGAGACGATACCCTAGCAATGTGGCTCGTTTAACTTTTGACAGCCGAGAACTCCCATCCTCCGTTTATATAGCAGGACATCGGTTACAAGTTCGAAAGGTGATCCCTACACCACAACAGTGTAGAAATTGCTGGCGATTTGGCCATCCAGCGAAATATTGCAGATCTATCGCCGAATGCCCAGTCTGTGGTGCCGATGACCATTCTAATACGTCTTGCAATCGATCTCCCTCTTGCCTTAACTGTCATGAGGCTCACCCTTCGTACTCTCGCCGTTGTCAGGTCTATTTAAACGAGCGGGAAATCCGTTACCTCAAAGAGACAGAAGGTCTCCCTTATGCCATGGCAGTTTCTCATCTCCGCCTCCAAGGGAGACTCCCACGTGTTTCTTATTCCCGTGTTTCAAAACGTCCCCCCACTTCTGGTATCCCATCTTCTACACCCACCTCTGTGGTTACCTCTCCCATAATCACTCCTGTATCTAATCCTTTTGCTGTCCTCGGCTCAGACGTCCCTACTTCAACGCCTCAGTCTAATCTCGCTTCTTCGAGTTCTCTCTTACAAGCCTCAGTATCGACGAGACCTCGTACGACACCTCTTCCCAATCGTCCCTCTACTTCTCAAAAGTCAAAAAAAGGTCCGGTAACACCTCCTACCCATCTTCCACCTCCTCATTTTACCCTCCCTGTCTCTGTCCCTAGTTCTTCCCCTCTCACTGGCTCAGTTACAAGTGCAGAGGTTCACCCTCCTCCTCGTAATGTACCTTCCTCCCCTGTTCCCTCCCAAGTTTCTTCCTCTTCTGCCACCTCCCAGGTTCCTGTCTCTTCTGTCCCCTGCCACGCTTCTCCAGTTCCCTCCACCCTTTCGCCCCCCCCTACCTTGGTACAGTCCAATACAGTTCCAATCTTTACTCATCCTCCCCCTACCATTCCCAATATTGTCTCCCATACGACATCTCTGAATTCCGAAACACTTGAAGCAATCTCTGAATATATTGCAGAGACCAAACCATCAATGGACACTGATCCACCTTCCGCTCTTCCTCTCTCCTCTGCTCCATCTGCGCAACTCCTTTCTTCACAGCGCACCGTTCCTTCGCTGCTTGAACATTTTCCACTGCCTCCGCATGTGGACTTTTCTAACCCTTCTAGTCCGTAGGAACCCTTACCTGCGGATTTCAAGTATCTTTATCATTGCCAATCATGGCCTTTTTACAGTGGAATATACGCGGCCTCAGGGGTAATCGGGGTGAGCTTCAGATGTTACTCTCCCAGTTTGCCCCTGTTGGTGTTTGCTTACAGGAACCAAAATTACACTCTGCTGTTATTTCTCACATCTCAGGCTATAATTTATTGTATTCTTCAGATCCTTTTCCTGATGGGACCTTTAATGAAAGTGCCCTTCTTCTCCGCACTGATATTCCGTACCATCAGCTATTTGTTCATACTTCGCTGCATTACACAGCAGCCCGTATCCACTTACATAGGTGGTATACGCTCTGTTCTTTATATCTCTCTCCTTCTCGGGCATTATCTATTCCGGATTTTGCCTTCCTTGTTTCGTCATTACCGCCACCGATTCTGTTACTTGGTGATTTTAATGCCCACCATTTCCTCTGGGGAGGGTCTCACTGTGATTCCCGTGGAATTCAGTTAGAGGCTTTTCTTGCCACCCACCCCCTCCATGTTTTAAATACAGGTACTCACACCCATTTTGATCCTCGGACTCATACTCTCTCTTGCATCGATCTCTCAGTTTGCTCTTCCTCCGCCGCATTAGACTTTACTTGGTCTGTTCTCCCGGACTTACATGACAGTGATCATTTCCCAATCATTCTTACTTCCCCTTCATATTCGCCACCTCTTCGCACCCCACGCTGGCAATTTAATCGGGCAAATTGGAACCTTTACTCACACCTGACTGTTTTTAAAGAGGTTCCTTCTTCGTCCTCCATCGATGAGCTTTTACACCTCTTCTCGTCCTCCGTTTTCACCGCAGCTTCTCATTCTATACCCCAAACTTCGAGCAGGCATTCTCAGAAATGCGTGCCTTGGTGGTCTCCTGCTTGTGCTCGTGCAGTACGTTTGAAACGCGCTGCATGGGGCAGGTACCGGTACAATAGAACCACAGAGCGACTCCTTGATTTTAAACAGAAGCGTGCGATCGCTCGCCGTGTCATCCGTGACGCTAAACGCACTTGCTGGCGAGATTATGTCTCCACCATCACCTCTGCTTCCTCTATGAGTGCAGTCTGGAAAAAAGTACGAAAACTGAGTGGTAAATATTCTCCTGACCCGGCTCCTGTTCTGCGGGTTGCCGGTGTTGATATAGCAAACCCACTAGATGTTGCCAATGAAATTGGCAATCATCTGGTCCGTATTTCTCAGGGACTCCATCTATGCCCCTCATTTCTTTCCTCAAAGTCTGCCAGAGAGTTAGCACCCTTGGACTTTTCTTCTCTCAGAGAAGAACAGTATAATGTGCCTTTTACACTTCAAGAACTGGAGGCAACACTCTCAGCTTGTCGATCATCGGCAGCTGGGCCCGACGACATTCATATTCGTATGCTACAACATTTACATCAGTCAGCCCTTGCAGTCCTATTACACCTTTACAATCTTATTTGGTCACAAGGAGTTCTTCCACAGCTGTGGAAATCCGCCATTGTTCTCCCTTTCCGCAAACCAGGCACTACGGGACATGAAACCTCCCACTATCGTCCCATTGCTCTTACCAGTGCAGTTTGCAAAGTAATGGAACGTCTAGTAAATAGACGTTTAGTGTGGTATTTAGAGACACACAACAGTCTCTCCACTCGTCAATATGGCTTTCGTAAGGGACGTTCTACCATAGACCCCTTACTGCGCTTGGATACGTATGTTCGTAATGCCTTTGCGAATAACCACTCAGTTATTGCCATATTTTTTGACCTTGAGAAGGCATATGACACAACTTGGAGGTATAATATTTTAGCCCAAGCCCACTCCTTAGGCCTTCGAGGCAATCTACCATCCTTCCTTAAGAACTTTTTAACTGACAGGCATTTCCGTGTTCGGGTTAATAATGTGCTCTCCCCGGACTTTGTCCAAGCTGAAGGTGTCCCCCAGGGATGTGTTCTGAGCACAACACTTTTTCTCCTTGCTATTAATGATTTGGCCTCTAGTCTTCCATCAAATATTTGGTCATCACTCTATGTTGATGACTTTGCTATTGCCTGTGCAGGCGCTGACTGTCACCTCCTTACAGTTTCTCTCCAGCATGCAGTCGACCGTGTTTCCAATTGGGCCACCACACATGGGTTTAAATTTTCCAGCACTAAAACCCACCAAATCACTTTCACTAGACGCTCTGTCATCTCTGATCATCCTTTGTACCTCTATGGCTCACGTATCCCTGAACGTGATACAGTCAAGTTTCTGGGCCTCCTCTTTGATCGTAGGTTATCCTGGAAACCTCACATTACCTCTCTGAAGGCAACTTGTCACAGCCGGCTGAACCTTCTTAAAACCCTTGCTCATCTTTCGTGGGGAGCTGATCGTCGAACCCTCCTTCACCTACATTCCACCCTTATTTTATCGAAACTTGATTATGGTGACCAGATCTATTCAGCGGCATCTCCTGCTACTCTCTCTAGCCTTAACCCCATTCATCACCAAGGATTACGTTTATGCCTTGGTGCTTTTCGCTCTTCCCCTGTCGAAAGCCTCTATGCAGAAGCGAACGTTCCATCCTTATCCGATCGCCGTGATGCCCATTGCCTGCGCTACTATGTACGCTCTCATGATCTCCGCAATCCTTCCATTTATAGAATGGTCACTGATATTAGTAGACATTCTTTATTTGTTCGCCGCCCCTGCTTACTCCGTCCCTTCTCTCTTCGCCTTCATTCGCTCTTGTCTTCTCTTCAACTACCACCTTTCTATGTACATGTAGCATCTCACTTTTCCCTACCCCCCTGGGAGGTCCCAGCTGTTCGAGTCTGTTCTTTCTCCCTCCCTTGCTCGAAAGCCCAACTGTCTACGGTCGCTTCCCGCTCTCTTTTTCTTGACCACTTTCACTCTCATTCTCATGCCATTGCTGTGTACACAGATGGCTCTAAGTCTTCTGACGGCGTAGGATTCGCAGCAGTGTTTCCGGACAGCGTCGTACAAGGGCATTTACTATCTTCAGCTAGTATTTTTACTGCTGAATTATATGCCATCCTTACAGCACTTATCCGTATTGCATCTATGCCTGTGTCATCATTTGTGGTTGTCTCAGACTCCCTTAGTGCTTTACAGGCTATACAAAAATTTGATACACCTCACCCCTTAGTCCTCCGTATCCAACTTTGGCTACGCCGCATCTTTACTAAGCATAAAGATATTGTTTTTTGTTGGGTCCCTGGTCATGTTGACGTACAGGGCAATGAACAGGCAGACACTGCTGCGCGGTCAGCAGTACATGACCTACCAGTTTCTTACAGAGGTATTCCATGTACGGACTATTTTGCTGTAATATCTTCCCACCTTCACACCCGTTGGCAACAACGTTGGTCTACTATGCTCGGCAACAAACTTCAGTCTATTAAACCGAGTATAGGTTACTGGCCGTCTTCTTATCACCAGTGTCGAGGTTGGGAGACTACTCTCTCCCGTCTTCGCATTGGCCATACTCGTCTTACTCATGGATATCTCATGGAGAGGCGTCTTGCTCCTCTCTGTGAGAATTGCCAAGCTCCATTATCAGTCAGCCACATTCTGTTGGACTGCCCACTTTATCAACGAGCACGCAGAATTTACCTCTGTCGTCGTCTTCGCCCCGCTGCTCTCTCTTTACCTTCCCTTCTCGCTGATGGACCCACCTTTCATCCGGACTCTCTTATTGACTTTTTGACAACGACTGACTTACTTCACAAATTCTGATACTTTCAGCCCTTTCTACTTGTATCTCTTGCTACCCTCTACCCCCGTACTATCCCCTGCCCCGCTGTTTTCTGTAACCTGCTGATCATCCCCCCTCCCTCCTGCCATCCAATTCCCTTGCTTCCTTCCCTACCCTGCAGCGCTGTATAGCCCTTGTGGCTTAGCGCTTCTTTTTGATTATAATAATAATAATAATGCGGCCGTCAAGTAACTGAGGCCAACAGACTCAGTGAGCTGCGGTGAGCGGTTCTTCTAACGCCAGTAGATGGGTACGATTAGGTGTTCAGGCACCTACTGCATAGATGCGTACCATGAGGTGCTCAGGTACTTAATGTTTCTAAAGCCAGTAGATGTGTACCATTAGGTGTCCAGGTACCTACTGCTTAGATGCGTACCCTGAGGAGTTCAGGTACTTAATGCTCTAAGGCCGGCTCAGCAGTCCCCACATTGGGTTTGATGACGTACCCAATGGTACTGCCGGCCTGCAGGTTAACTATTTAACCGCTAGTTTGGCAGGGGGCCGTAACAATGTTTAACAACAGAACACCTTATTTATTAAAAGTCTGACATGAAGACTTTTTTTTTTTTAACATGCTGGCCATCTCCCACTGAGGAAGGGTGACCTGAAAAAGAAGAAACACTTTCACCATCATTCACTGTCACTGTCTTGCCAAAGACATGCCGTTACTACAGTTCAGATGCCCCTCCAAACTGCAAATATCCCCCACCCCTCCTTCAGAGTGCAGGTACTATACTTCCCACCTCCAGAACTCAAATCTGGCTAACTGGTTTCATTACATTTGTGTGAGAATATTGCAGAAGCTGTGCTTAGTTGTCCTCTTCAAGGGGGGCTCCTTGGCGTGGTGACGAGGCTCTTGGTCTGAGGAATTAGACCTGTCGGTCTACTTCCTCAGATCAAACCTAATTACCCCCCAATCCCCCGTTCCCTATCCCATCCTCCCCATCCTCCCCCTTTTCCTTTCCTCCTCCTCCTCCCCACCCTTCCCTTTTGCCCTTCCTTTTTGGCCCTTTTTTTTTTTTTTTTTTCCCCCACAGGCACGCTAGTTCCTAGGTAGGGGAAAGGGTACCGGGGTCCATCCCATTCCGTTGAGGTTCTTGGCAGTGGCGCAGTTTGCCATGGACTCTGGATTGCCTGGGGATGTCCTGATCCCTCTCCGGTATCCCGGAGGGTGGCTTTGGGTGTCTCTCGGGCGACGGGTGTATCTCTGGAAGCCACCTTTCGGATTCCGGGGGTGGTGGCCGAAGGAGGTATGCTTTGTGGCTGATTTCCGGCCGCCCTCTCTTTTGTCCACTGAGGTAGCTCGGCAGATGTGAGGTTGCTATCCCGGATTGCCGGTTTACTGGCATGATGGGTAGGGTATGGCACGGGTTCCATGCTGCATCTGTGCTACTTGCGGTGCTGAGGGAGATTTCTGGCCCTTTCATTCCTCCTAGGAACTATCCCTCCCCGGTCCCCCCCTTTTTTTTATTCTTTTTTTTTATTTTTCTTTTCTTTTCTTTTTTTTTCTTAAAAACAAAAAGAAAAAAGTAACCTAACCATGGCAGCCCTAGTCCATGAACCTGCTACCCCCGGGCCCCTTCTTGATACCGCACCCCGTTCTGACCCCGCCTCGTCTTTGGACCACTCTTCGGACACTCCTCATGCCTCTGTACCTCTTGCCGGTGCTGTTTCCTCACCTGCTTCAGGTACTGAGGCCTCGACTGACTCCTTCGATTTATCTGACCTTCGCTCTCCTCTGACTATGCTTCCGGCCTCTCCCTCTACGGTGCGGCAATTTTCGAATCACTGGCCCATTCCATGTCGGACCAACTCTGGTCCCACGCTTAAATGCCAACGACAATTCCCTGCTGATGATACTTCTCCACCTTCTCGTTCTTCTCAGAAAAGATCGACACGTCCTTCACTACCTTTCCACGCTCAAGTTTCAGACTGCACAATGGACTAAATTCTTCACTTTACGACCGACTTCCTCTACTGCCTATCTTTCTGACCACAGTATTGGCAAGGCACTCCTACGCCATGTTGGTAAAGATATTTCTTTTCATGCTCTTAAGCGGTACGCGCATCATCACCGTACAGAATGCTACCCAGGCTCATGAGCTTTCTCGTCTTTCCCATATCGATACTGTTCCTGTCACTATTGAAAAGCATCATTCCCTCAATTCTTGTAGTGGTACCGTCATTCTGCCCCATACCATAGTTCAACAAAATTTCCAGACATGTGGCACTGACATTCTTGAACAGCTGGAACTCCAAGATCTCCCAATCCTCAAGGTAGACACTTATGTTCTTCCTGCTCGCGGGCGGAGACGATACCCTAACAATGTGGCTCGTTTAACTTTTGACAGCCGTGAACTCCCATCCTCAGTTTATGTAGCAGGACATCGGTTACAAGTTCGAAAGGTGATCCCTACACCGCAACAGTGTAGAAATTGCTGGCGATTTGGCCATCCAGCGAAATATTGCAGATCTATCGCCGAATGCCCAGTCTGTGGTGCCGATGACCATTCTAATACGTCTTGCAATCGACCTCCCTTTTGCCTTAATTGTCATGAGGCTCACCATTCGTACTCTCGCCATTGTCAAGTCTACTTAAACGAGCGGGAAATCCGTTACCTCAAAGAGGCAGAAGGTCTCCCTTATGCCATGGCAGTTTCTCATCTCCGCCTCCAAGGGAGACTACCTCGTGTTTCAAAACGTCCCCCCACTTCTGGTATCCCATCTTCTGCACCCACCTCTGTGGTTACCTCTCCCATAGTCACTCCTGTAGCTAATTCTTTTGCTGTCCTCGGCTCAGACGTCCCTACTTCAACGTCTCAGTCTGATCTCGCTTCTTCGTGTTCTCTCTCACAAGCCTCAGTAGCGACGAGATCTCGTATGACACCTCCTCCCAATCGTCCCTCTACTTCTCAAAAGTCAAAAAAAGGTCCGTTAACACCTACCCATCTCAATGGACACTGATCCACCCTCCGCTCCTTCTCTCTCCTCTACTCCATCTGCGCAACTCCTTTCTTCACAGTGCACCGTTCCTTCGCCGCTTGAACGTTTTCCACTGCCTCCGCATGTGGACTTTTCTAACCCCTCTAGTCCGTAGGAACCCTTACCTGCGGATTTCAGGTATCTTTATCATTGCCAATCATGGTCTATTTACAGTGGAATATACGCGGCCTCAGGGGTAATCGGGGTGAGCTTCAGATGTTACTCTCCCAGTTTTCCCCTGTTGGTGTTTGCTTACAGGAACCAAAATTACACTCTGCTGTTATCTCTCCCATCTCAGGCTATAATTTATTGTATTCTTCAGATCCTTTTCCTGATGGGACCTTTAATGAAAGTGCCCTTCTTCTACGCACTGATATTCCGTACCATCAGCTATTTGTTCGTACTTCGCTGCATTACACAGCAGCCCGTATCCACTTGCATAGGTGGTATACGCTCTGTTCTTTATATCTCTCTCCTTCTTGGGCATTATCTATTCCGGATATTGCCTTTCTTGGTTCGTCATTACCGCCACCGATTCTGTTACTTGGTGATTTTAATGCCCACCATTTCCTCTGGGGGGGGGTCTCACTGTGATTCCCGTGGCATTCAGTTAGAGGCTTTTCTTGCCACCCACCCCCTCCATGTTTTAAATACAGGTACTCACACCTATTTTGATCCTCGGACTCACACTCTCTCTTGCATCGATCTCTCAGTCTGCTCTTCCTCTGCCGCATTATACTTCACTTGGTCTGTTCTTCCGGACTTACATGACAGCGATCATTTCCCAATCATTCTTACTTCCCCTTCATATTCACCACCTCTTCGCATCCCACGCTGGCAATTTGATCAGGCAAATTGGAACCTTTACTCACACCTAACTGTTTTTAGAGAGGTTCCTCCTTCGTCCTCCATCGATGAGCTTTTACACCTCTTCTCATCCTCTGTTTTAACCGCAGCTTCTCATTCTATACCCCAAACTTCGGGCAGGCATTCTCAGAAATGCGTGCCTTGGTGGTCTCCTGCTTGTGCTCGTGCAGTGCGTTTGAAACGCACTGCATGGGGCAGGTAACGGTACAGTAGAACCACAGAGAGACTTCTTGATTTTAAGCAGAAGCGTGCGATCGCTCGCCGTGTCATCTGTGACGCTAAACGCACTTGCTGGCGAGATTATGTCTCCACCATCACCTCTGCTTCCTCTATGAGTGCAGTCTGGAAAAAAGTATGAAAACTGAGTGGTAAATATTCTCATGACCCGGCTCCTGTTCTGCGGGTTACCGGTGTTGATATAGCAAACCCACTAGATGTTGCCAATGAAATTGGCAATCATCTGGTCCGTATTTCTCAGGGACTCCATCTATGCCCCTCATTTCTTTCCTCAAAGTCTGCCAGAGAGTTAGCACCCTTGGACTTTTCTTCTCTCAGAGAAGAACAGTATAATGTGCCTTTTACACTTCAAGAACTGGAGGCAACACTCTCAGCTTGCCGATCATCGGCAGCTGGGCCCGACGACATTCATATTCGTATGCTACAACATTTACATCAGTTAGCCCTTGCAGTCCTATTACGCCTTTACAATCTTATTTGGTCACAAGGAGTTCTTCCACAGCTGTGGAAATCCGCCATTGTTCTCCCTTTCCGCAAACCAGGCACTATGGGACATGAAACCTCCCACTATCGTCCCATTGCTCTTACCAGTGCAGTTTGCAAAGTGATGGAACGCCTAATAAATAGACGTTTAGTGTGGTATTTAGAGACACACAACAGTCTCTCCACTCGTCAATATGGCTTTCGTAAGGGACGTTCTACCATAGACCCCTTACTATGCTTGGATACGTATATTCGTAATGCCTTTGCGAATAACCACTCAGTTATTGCCATATTTTTTGACCTTGAGAAGGCATGTGACACAACTTGGAGGTATAATATTTTAGCCCAAGCCCACTCCTTAGGCCTTCGAGGCAATCTACCATCCTTCCTTAAGAACTTTTTAACTGACAGGCATTTCCGTGTTCGGGTTAATAATGTGCTTTCCCCAGACTTTATCCAAGCTGAAGGTGTCCCCCAGGGATGTGTTCTGAGCACAACACTTTTTCTCCTTGCTATTAATGATTTGGCCTCTAGTCTTCCATCAAATATTTGGTCATCACTCTATGTTGATGACTTCGCTATTGCCTGTGCAGGCGCTGACTGTCACCTTATTACAGTTTCTCTCCAGCATGCAGTCGACCATGTTTCCAATTGGGCCACCACACGTGAGTTTAAATTTTCCAGCACTAAAACCCACCAAATAACTTTCACTAGACGCTCTGTCATCTCCGATCATTCTTTGTACCTCTATGGCTCCCGTATCCCTGAACGTGATACAGTCAAGTTTCTGGGCCTCCTCTTTGATCGTAGGTTATCCTGGAAACCTCACATTACCTCTCTGAAGGCAACTTGTCACAGCCGGCTGAACCTTCTTAAATCCCTTGCTCATCTTTCATGGGGAGCTGATCGTCGAACCCTCCTTCGCCTACATTCCACCCTTATTTTATCAAAACTTGATTATGGTGACCAGATCTATTCAGCGGCATCTCCTGCTACTCTCTCTAGCCTTAACCCCATTCATCACCAAGGATTACGTTTATGCCTTGGTGCTTTTCGCTCTTCCCCTGTTGAGAGCCTCTATGCAGAAGCGAACGTTCCATCCTTATCCGATCACTGTGATGCCCATTGCCTTCGCTACTATGTACGCTCTCATGATCTCCGCAATCCTTCCATTTATAGAATGGTCACTGATATTAGTAGACATTCTTTATTTGTTCGCCGCCCCTGTTTACTCCGTCCCTTCTCTCTTCGCCTTCATTCGCTCTTGTCTTCTCTTCAATTACCACCTTTCTATGTACATGTAGCATCTCACTTTTCCCTACCCCCCTGGGAAGTTCTAGCTGTTCGAGTCTGTTCTTTCTCTCTCCCTTGCTCGAAAGCCCAACTGTCTACGGTCGCTTCCCGCTCTCTTTTTCTTGACCACTTTCACTCTCATTCTCATGCCATTGCTGTGTACACAGATGGCTCTAAGTCTTCTGACGGCGTAGGATTTGCAGCAGTGTTTCAGGACAGCATCGTACAAGGGCATTTACTATCTTCGGCTAGTATTTTTACTGCTGAATTGTATGCCATCCTTACAGCACTTATCCGTATTGCATCTATGCCTGTGTCATCATTTGTGGTTGTCTCGGACTCCCTTAGTGCTTTACAGGCTATACAGAAATTTGATACACCTCGCCCCTTAGTCCTCCGTATCCAACTTTGGCTACGCCGCATCTTTACCAAGCATAAAGATATTGTTTTTTGTTGGGTCCCTGGTCATGTTGACGTACAGGGCAATGAACAGGCAGACACTGCTGCGCGGTCAGCAGTACATGACCTACCAGTTTCATGTAGAGGTATTCCATTTACGGACTATTTTGCTGCAATATCTTCCCACCTTCACACCCGTTGGCAACAACGTTGGTCTACTATGCTCGGCAACAAACTTCAATCTATTAAACCGAGTATAGGTTACTGGCCGTCTTCTTATCACCAGTGTCGAGGTTGGGAGACTACTCTCTCCCGTCTTCGCATTGGTCATACTCGTCTTACTCATGGATATCTCATGGAGAGGCGCCCTGCTCCTCTCTGTGAGAATTGCCAAGTTCCATTATCAGTCAGCCACATTCTGTTGGACTGCCCACTTTATCAACGAGCACGCAGAATTTACCTCCGTCATCGTCTTCGCTCTGCTGCTCTCTCTCTTTACCTTCCCTTCTCGCTGATGGACCCACCTTTCATCCAGACTCTCTCATTGACTTTTTGACAACAACTGACTTACTTCACAAATTCTGATACCTTCAGCCCTTTCTACTTCAATCTCTTGCTACCCTCTACCCCCGTACTATCCCCTGCCCCACATTTTTCTGTAACCTACTGATCATCCCTCCTCCCTTCTTCCATCCAGTACCCTCGCTTCCTTCCCTACCCTGCAGCGCTGTATAGCCCTTGTGGCTTAGCGCTTCTTTTTGATTATAATAATAATAATGTGCTTAGTTGTACAGTTCAAGCCTTATCTCTTATTTCCACTACCGGTGACAATTTGAGTGTGCAAATTGGAAACACACTATGCACCACACCATTCCTTCTGTCACCAACCCCACCTTTTTTTTTTTTTTTAGGATTTGTTCCACCTTTGCTTCACTTCTTAGCCACCAGTGATATCATCCTACAGACCTCAGGAAAAAAAAATATTCATGTGTACCTCAGTAGTCACCAGATCATGCTCTAGCTATATGTCTAAAACATGCTGTGTGGCGCTGTTATTGGTATAGTTGTACTACAACTGATTGCTGTTCTTTTGGTCTCAAACAAGCAAGGGCTCACATATATCATGTTATACAAACAGCTAAGTGAGCTTGATGACATCTTTACGTGACAACTGAATGCCACCATGATGGATGCAGTGTAGAAATTATACTCATAGAAAGCGATCAAACTGAACTTTAGAAAAAAAGTGTGGAAATTAGTAGGCAAGTACTTGAGTGAACCAGCACCTATCCTTAACGTGGTTGGTGTGAAAGTAACTGTCCCAGTTGCAGAAAAGGCATTAGAGCATCACTTTATCTGGGTCTTCTAAGAGTTGCAGTCACCACTTTTCTTCAGTCTAAACCTATACAGGAATCTTTTTGTTGGCTCATCTCTCCCATGGAGATGAATTCTCTGTTAACTTCCAGCAGCATTGTCAAGGTGTCAACCTGTAGGCTAGATGTGTGTGTTCCCATGCTTCAACCTCTTCAAGGGGGGCTCCCTGACATGGCAAAGAGGCTCTTGGTCTAAAGAATTAAACCCTTTGGTGTCCTTCCTCAGACCAAATCTAAGTACCCCCCAATCCTCCCTTCCCTATCCCATCCTCCCCATCCCCCCCTATTTTCCCCCTTTCCTCCCCCTCCCAACCCTCCTCTTTCTCCATCCTGTGTAGTCTCTGGGGTCCTCCCCTCTGGCATTATGGTTTCTAGGTAGGGGGAAGTGTGCTAAGGTTCATCACACTCCATAGGGTCCCTTGGGGGTGGTGTAGTTTGCCATGGAATCTGAATTGTCTGGAGGTGCCCTGCTTCCTTCCCAGATTCCCGAGAAGTGGGTGGGGTGTCCTGCAGATGATGGGTGTATCTCCAGAGGCTACCTGTTGGTTCTGGGAGGTGACAGCCGAAGGAGGTATGCTTTGTGGCGGGTTTCCGACCACCCTATCTTTTGTCCACCGAAGTGGCTCAGTAGATGTGTGGTTGCTATCCCGGGGCACTGGTTTACTGGCATGAAGTGTAGGGTATGGCACGGGTTCCACGCTGCATCTTCACTGCCAGTGGGCTCGGGGCCCTTTTGGATGAGGGGAGGAGCTTTTGGCCCCTTTATGCCTCCTAGCGACTGTCTCTCCGCTGTCCCTCTTTTTTTTTCTTTCCTTCTTTTCTTTTTTCTTAAAATAACAAAAAAGAATATATCACAGAAGATGCACCTATTATTATGAAGTCTTGGCTCAGTGAAACCTTTCCTCCTCCCAGGCCCCATTCTGATCCCACACCCTGTTCTGAGACGGCTTCGTTATCGGACCATTCTCTCGACTTCTCATTCCCCTGTACCTTCTGCAGGTGATGCTTTGTCACTTGCTTAAGGTGCTGCAGCGTCACCTGTTTCTGTTCATGCCGCTGGTTCTGGCACGCCTTTCACAATGTGTTTGGCTTTTCCGAATACGGTGCGATGGTTCTCGGATTGCCCACTTCTCTCAGGTTAGGCCGCCCATGGTTCTACTCCTAAGCATCCAAGACCCTACTGACAATAGTTCATTGATGACCACTCAAAAATGACCTACACAACACTACCTTTGCATATTGGACTAACGAGTATGCAATGGACAAAATTCTTTTCTTTACAAACAATGTTGCAAACTGATTATCTTTCTGATCATGGAATTGGTAAAACTCTTTTATGGCACGTTGGCCAAAATATATCCTTCCACGCTCTTCGAAGCGGTGCGCGTGTCGTAACAGTGCAGAATTCAGGGCAAGCTCATGCTCTCTCCCACATCACTTCCATAGATAACATACCAGTTATCATTCGTAAGCATGTTACTCCTAATTCTTGCAGTGGTACTGATGTCTTACCGTGTACCATTGCACAGTGATTTTTTCTGTCTTGCAACTAGGATATTTTAGAGCAATTAGCCCTCCAGAACCTCCCTATTCTTAAGGTAGATACGTACATCCTGCCTGCTCATGGGCAGAGGCGCTTTCCTGGTAATATCGCTCGCTTAATCTTCAACTGCCATGAACTTCCATCCTCTGTCTATATTGCGGGATATTGCCAAGAGGTCTGTCAAGAAAGTTTCCACTCCCCAACAGTGTCGTATTGCTGGTGTTTTGGACATCCCGCTAAACACTGCAGATCTGCAGCGGAATGCCTGGTCTGTGGTGCAGCAGATCATTCCAATACATCCTGTGGTCTTCCCCCCTGTTGTCTCAATTGCAGGGAACCTCATCCTTCCTTTTCACGCCGTTACCAGGTTAAACGTAATGAACGAGAGATCTGTTATCTTAAGGAGTGTGAGGGCCTCACACTATGGCTGTCTCTTGGCTCCACCTTCAAGGTAAATTCAACCTCGATGGTCCTCCCGCCTCCAAATCCCTCTGTGTCTGTGTCTTCTGGGGTTGCCCCAGTTTCTAATTCTTTTGCAGTTTTATCCTCTGACACTCCTACCTCCGCACCACTTCCTACTTCTACTTCTCCATCTCAGACCTACACTTTCTTCATGTCCATGACCTGCACAGAATATATCTCCTATCTCGGAGCCTGGTTCTCACCCCCGTTCCAGCTCTCACCCCCCTCCTCATGTAGTCCCCTCTTCCCCTGTTTCCCCCCCCCCCCAGTCTGCCTCCATAGTTACCTTCCAACCTCCTTCCTCTCCTGTTACACTGCAGGCCTCTTCTACCCCAGCCAATGCATCTCTCCAGGTTCATACTCCCTGCCTCCCTCAGATCTCTTTGGTTGCCTCTGTAGTTACTCCTACCTAACATTGCAATGCCTCTCCTGTCACTGACATCATGGCATCATCGGTTTCCTTAACAACAGAGATGTTAGACGCTATCTCCAGCTATATTGTGGAGACAACAACCCCAATGGACACCAACGTAACTCCTCCTACCCCTTCTATTTCACGACCCTTGCAACAATCTATTCCTCTGCAATATTCACATTTCTTGCTTACACGGTTACCGTTACCCCCACGTGTTGACTTTACAGATCCTAAAAGCCCATAGTTTTTATCATTTCTTATTGTTGCCAATTTTATTTCTGTACATAATATTTTTTTTACAATGGAATATTCGTGGCCTTAGGGGCAATCGAGGAGAACTCCAAGTGTTGCTCTCCCAGTTGTCCCTAGTGTGTGTTGGGTTGCAAGAGCCCAAAATTCGTTCTACTGTCATTCGCCCCATTTCGGGCTACATGCTGTTACATTCTTCAGAACCTTTACCTGACGAATCATTTAATGAAAGTGCACTTCTTGTGTGTGTTGATATACCATATCAAGTTTTTATTCATTCCCTGCTGCATTATACTCAGGTTGTATTTATTTACACAGATGGTTTACAGTTTGCTCTCTCTGTTTTTCTCCCTCCCTTGCATTCTGTATCTCTGATGTCACATTTTTAATTTCTTCTCTACTGCCGCCTATCTTGTTGTTGGGTGATTTTAACGCTCACCATCACCTGTGGGGAGGGTCCCACTGTGACTTGTGGCAGTCAGTTGGAGACTCTTCTTGCTTCTCATCCTCATGTTTTAAATACAGGTGCTCCTACCCATTTTGACCCTCACACCCAGTCTCTCTCCTGCATTGATCTTCTTTCTATCTGTTCCTCATCCATTGCACTTGATTTCACGTAGTCTGTTCTTCCAGATTTACATGATAGTGATCACTTTCCTTTCCTTCTTACTTCTACTACATATACCCGACCGTTTCGTAACCCTCGTTGGCAATTTGCTCGAGCAGATTGGGACTTATACTCCCATCTTACCACCTGTTGCTAGGACCCCCTTTCGTCGTCTATTGATGAACTGATGCACCAATTTTCGACCTTAGTCCTGACTGCGGTGCCTCGTTCTATCCCCCAAACTTCAGGTAGGCATTCTCAGACATGCATACCTTCGTGGTCTCCTACATGCACCTGCGCAGTGCATTTAAAACATGCTGTGTGGGGCCGTTGTTGATATAACCATACCATGGAGCGTCTGTTGGATTTTAAGTGGGCAAGGGCAGTTGCTCTCCATGTCATTTGCAACGCTAAATGTGCTTGTTGGTGAGACTACATGTCTACCATTACCTCGTCTTCTCCTATGTCCACGATTTGGAAAAAGGTGTGGAAATTGTGTGGTAAGTACACTCCGAACCCATCTCTCGTTTTGCAGGTTGCTGGAGTTGATGTTGCAGAACCTTTAGAAGTTGCCACAGAAATTGGGAACTATCTTGTCCGTATCTCCTGAGGGCTTCACTTCTGTCCCTCATTTCTTGCATCTAAACCTACCAAAAAGCAGTTGCCCTTGGATTTCACCTCCGATGGATTGGAGCCATGTAACATACCTTTTACTCTTTTAGAATTAGAGTCCATGCTTTCCATTTGCTGGCCGTCGGCACCGGGACCTGATGATATCCACATCAGTATGCTACACCATCTCCATTCTACGGCTCCTGTTCTTTTACATCTTTTCAATCTAATTTGGGAGCGAGGGGTTCTCCCATAATACTGGAAATCGGCTATTGTACTACCGTTTCACAAACCGGGCACCTTGGGGTTTGACACCTCTCACCATCATCCCATTGCCCTGACCAGTGTAGTCTGCAAGGTTCTTAGAGACACACAATAGCCTTTCCCCTTGCCAATATGGCTTTTGCAAAGGCCACTCTACTTTAGACCCCTTGCTCCACTTAGATATGTATGAAATGCCTTTGCTAACAACCACTCTGTCCTAGCAGTCTTTTTCGATCTAGAGAAGGCATATGACACCAATTGAAGGTATAATATTCTAGCCCAATCCCACTCCTTAGGCCTCCGCGGTAATCTACCAAACTTCATCGCTGCTTTCTTGTCCGATAGACATTTTCGGGTCTGTATTGGCGCCTTGCTTTCCTCAGACTTTGTACAAGCCGAAGGAATCCCACAAGGTTATGTCCTCAGTACTACTATTTTTCTTAACTATAAATGACCTACCTTCCATTCTTCCTATGTTGATGACTTCGCTATAGCTTACTCGGGTGCTGACTTTCAACTAGTAGCAGCCTCTCTTCAGGCTGTGATAGACCGAGTCTCTCATTGGACCACTTTTATTTATTTATTTAGTAATTTAAGCATACAAACAGAGGTACAAAAAAATACAGGTAAGAGCAGCATGCCAAAGCCACTTATATGCATAGCATTACGGGCAGGCTTAAAATTAACTTAAGATTAACTAAGCAATGATGAAATCAGTGATAAGACATTATTGTAAACAGATAACTATAAAGCACAAATGAGTATTACAAAGACAGGTCATATGGTTGCTTGCATTGCTGTACATTCAGTCGAATGGAGTATTCTGTTAGGTAGTGTACTTAAAAAAATAATAAAGTTAGATTGGGTCCTAGGTTTAACATTTGTGTGATATAATTGTGAGTAACATATAGGATATACAATTTATAAGGTTCAGTTATTCAGTATTTATTTGGTTTTGAGTGAGTAAGTGATCTTTGAGAAGAGACTTGAATTTATAAACAGGTAGTGTTTCTTTTATATTTACAGGTAATGAATTCCAGATTTTAGGGCCTTTTATGTGCATTGAGTTTTTGCATAGCGTGAGATGGACACGAGGAACATCAAAGAGTGATCTGTGCCTTGTGTTATGGTCATGTGTTCTGTTGAGGTTGGCAAGATGTTTGAGGGGAGGGTTAATATCAGAGTTAAGTGTTCTATGTATGTAATAGGTGCAATAATAAGTATGGATGTTTTGTATGGTGAGTAGGTTGAGTGTTTTGAATATTGGTGGAGTGTGTTGCCTGTAGTGAGAATTTGTTATCATTCTAACTGCAGCCTTTTGTTGGGTAATTAGTGGTCTGAGATAGTTAATTGTTGTTGAGCCCCATGCACAAATTCCATAGGTGAGATAGGGGTAAATAAGGGAGTGATAAAGGGCCAGGAGGGCTGACTGTGGAACATAGTACCGTATCTTCGATAGTATGCCTACAGTCTTGGAGATTTTCTTAGAAATTTGTTGCATATGTGTATGAAATTTGAGTCTATTATCGAGGTGGATTTCTAAGAATTTTTCCTCTGTTAGCTTTGTGATAGGTGATCCGTTTATTGTTATGTTAAGAGGTACATCTGTAGCTCTGTTACCAAACTGAATGAAGTAGGTTTTGTCAATGTTTAGTGTAAGTTTGTTAGACCTCATCCAGGTAGATATTTTCTGTAATTCGGTGTTTACAGTATTGGCTAGCATGACTTGGCTCGGGTGAGAGAAGACGTATGTAGTGTCATCTGCAAAAAGTGTGGGTTTGAGTAATTGCGAAGCATTTGGTAGGTCATTTATGTATAGGAGAAAGAGAAGAGGGCCAAGGACACTTCCCTGTGGGACACCAACTGTAATTGGTTGTGCGGAAGAGCTTCTCATTGCTTTAAATTTTCCCGTACAAAAACCTGTTTCATTACCTTCACTAGACGTCCGATTATACCGGATACTCCCTTGTACTTACACAGTTCACGTATTCCGGCATATGATACGGTCAGGTTTTTGTGCCTGCTCTCTGATCACCGGCTGACGTGGAGACCTCACATTTCTTCGTTAAAGACAACTTGCCATGGTCGGCTAAATCTCCTTGAGGTTCTCGCACATCATTCATGGGGAGCAGATCGTCGCACTCTCCTCCGTTTGCATTTCACCCTAGTCTTGTCCAAGCAAGATTATGGTGACCAGTTCTATTCTGCAGCCTCTCCTGCAACTCTGTCTAAGTTAGATTCCATTCATCACCAAGGTCTCCGTCTGTGCCTTGGTGCCTTTCGTTCATCCCCTGTTGAGAGCCTCTATGCAGAAGTGAATTTTCCATCCTTGTCTGATCATCATGATGCTCATTGCCTTCGATATTATATTTGATCTCATGACCTCTACAATCCTTCCGTATATAGGATAGCCACTGATCTTAGTAGACGCTCTTTATATGCTTGTCGCCCATGTTTACTCTGTCCCTTTTCTCTCTGCCTACATTCGCTCTTTTTCTTCTCTTCAGTTACCACCTTTCTATGCTCATGTAGTGTCTCACTTTTCCCTGCCCCCTTGGGAAGTTATAGCTGTTCGTGTCTGTTCTTTCCCACTGCCATGCGCGAAAGCCCAACTACCTATGGTGGCTTCCCGCTCTCTTTTTCTTGACCACTTCCACTCTCATTCTCATGCCATTGAGGTGTACACCGATGGTTCTGAGTCTTCTGACAGCTTCGGTTTCACAGCAGTGTTTCTGGAGTGTCGTGCAAGGGCATTTATCACCCTCAGTTAGCATTTTTGTGGCTGAATTGTCTGCTATTCTTATAGTACTTATCTGTATTGCGTCTATGCCTGTGTCACCATTTGTGGACGTTTCAGACTCCCTTAGTGGTTTACAGGCTATACGGAAATTTGATATACCTCACCCCCTAGTTCTTCGTATCCAACTTTGGTTATGGCGTATCTTTAGCAAACACAGAGATATTGTTTTTTGTTGGGTCCTTGGTCATGTTGACATGCAGGTCAGTGAACAGGCAGACACTGCTGCATGGTCAGCAGTACATGACCTCCCAGTTTCATATAAAGGTGTTCCATTCACAGACTATTTTGCTTTAATTGCTACTCACCTTCGTACCCGTTGGCAACAACATTGGTCTGATCTGCTCCATAACAAACTTCATTCTGTTAAACCGAGTATAGGTTTCTGGCCGTCTTCTTGCCATCAATGTCGAGGTTGGGAGACCACTCTCTCCCTTCTTCGCATCGACCACACTCGTCTTACTCATGGGTATCTCATGGAGAGGTGCCCTGTTCCTCTCTGAGAATTGTCAAGTTCCAGTATCTGCTAGCCACATTCTGTTGGAATGCCCACTCTATTAAAGGGCATGCAGAATTTACCTCCAACATCATCTCCGCTCTGCTGCCCTTTCTTTACCTTCCCTTCTTGCTGATGGACCCTCCTTTAATCCAGACTCTCTCATTGACTTTTTGACAGCAACTGATTTACTACACAAACTCTGATGATGATGTCTCTAGCATTCCCCTCAGTCCTTTCTACCTCAATCTCTAGCTACACTCTACCCCTGCACTATTAACCCCTTCAGGGTCCAAGGCCCAAATCTGAAGTGGTGCCCCAGTGTCCAAGAATTTTCCCAAAAAAAATTTGTTATTTTTTCTTATGAAATGGTAGAGAATCTTTTTGTGAAGGTAATAAAACAAAAAGTACGAAATTTGATGGAAAATTGACGAAATTATGCTCTCGCGAATTTTGATGTGTCAGCGATATTTACGAATCGGCGATTTTGCCGACTTTGACTCCCATTTTAGGCCAATTACATTATACCAGTCAACCAAATTCTTAGCTATTTCACTAGTATTACTTCTATTCTATCGATTGAGCACAAGAAATCGCCAAGTCAACTGTTTCAACTACAAATTAAAGTGACCGGAAATTGTTAATTTGGCCAATTTAACACAAAGTTCAAAATATTCCAATTTCAAAATAGGGTCCAGAATAAACAATGTAGGTATTCCTGGAACTAAACTAACATTTCCTCTGTTCATTAGTTACGTTTTGAGGCTTTACAAATAAATTCCATTTTGATTTTTTATTCACATAATGAATTTTTATTCACACCAAAAAATAGAAGATTTACTGTTATGCAATATTGTAATAATTGTATAAATATCATCACCATATTTGTGAATGCATATTAGACCCACCAGCTGGTGTGTAGTAGACGTGTGAGGTCGTTTGTTTACTCTTGAATATCGGCAAATATTTAACATTTCTGCTACTTTGAGCTCAGTTTCAAGCCATTTCCAGTGCTAAAACCAATCAAAATCATCTCTATTTCTGTAATATGTCTTCCATTCTATCAAATGAGACCAAGAAATCGCAAATACAACTATAAAAAACATACGAAAAAACACTGCAAAGTCGCTGTTTTAATCGAAAAATCATGATTTCAGTTTTTTTCTCTCATTATACACAACGTGCTGCAGGATCTGTTTTATGTGGTGCACACATACCACATAGATGTATTCTCTCATATCTAGGCCCAAATGTACCACTCACAGTTTATCAGAGTGAGCTGAGCTCATGACGTAGATCTACGGTTTGGACCCTGAATGTAAAGCCGTAGATCTACGGGATGGACCCTCAAAGGGTTAACTGCCCCGCTGCACTCCATAACCTAACAATCATCCCTCTCCCTCTTGCTACCCATTACCCCTGCATCCTTCCCTGCCTTGCTGCACTGTGTAACCCTTGTTGTTTAGCACTTCACTTTGATTATAATAATCCATGCTGCATCTGCACTGCTAGTGAGTTTGAGGCCCTCTTGGATGAGGGGAAGAACTTACGGCCCTTCCATTCCTTCTAGTGACTGTCCCTCATTTTTTTTCTTTCCTTTTTTCTTTTTTTCTTTACAATAATAAGAAAGAAGCACCACTATCATAAAGTCTTCATTCTGTGATGACCCTCCTCCTCCCAGGCCCCTTTCTGTTCCCACATCTTGTTCTGACCCAGCTTCATTATTGGACCATTCTGTAGACTCCTCTCATACCCCTATACTTTCTGCTGGTGAGGCTTTGTCACCTGCTCCAGGTGCTAAGGTGCCACCCATTTCTGTTAATGCCTCTGCCTCTTGCACACCTTTAACAATGCGTCCGGTTTCCCCGAATACGGTGCAACAGTTTTTGGGTCACCTACCTCCGTCAGGTTGGACCGCCCATGGTGCTAGTCCTAAACGTTCCAGACCACCTACTGACGACGGTTCTTTGATGTCTACCCAGAAACGACCAACGTAACACCCACTCCTTTTGCGCACCATATTTACAAATCTTGTCCAAGCTGGATTATGGTGACCAAGTCTATTCTGTGGCTTCTCCTACAGCTCTTTCTAAGTTAGATCCCTTTCATTGTCAAGGCTTCGTTTATACCTTGGTGCCTTTCGTTCATCCCCTGTTGAAAGCCTCTACGCAGAGGGGAATGTTCCTTCCTTAGCTGATCGTTGTGATACTGTCTTCGTTACTTTGTCCACACTCACGACCTTCGTGTTTCTTCTACGTATAGGTTGGTTTCAGATGTTAATAGAAGCCCACTGTTTTTTCGGCACCCCTGCCTACTCTGATCGTTTTCTCTTCTTCACTCCGGTCTTCTCTCATGTTCATTTAGTGTCTGCCTTTTCCCTTCCCCCATGGGAAGTTCCGACAGTTCATGTCTGTTCTCTCCTACTGCCATGCACCAAAGCTCTCCTGCCTACGATTACTTCTCGCTCTCTTTTTCTCGATCACTTCCGGTCACATGCTCATGCCATTGCTGTTTATGCAGATGGTTCTAAATCATCTGACAGTGTTGTGTTCGCAGCAGTATTCCCTGACAGTGTTGTCCGAGGTCATTTGTTAGACTTGGCTAGTATTTTTACTGCCGAGTTGTATGCCATCCTCATAGCACTTCTTCGTATTACATATAGGTCTCCTTCGAAGTTTGTGATCATTTCAAATTCCCTAGGAGCTTTACAAGCCATTAAACAATTTGATCCCCCTCATCCATTAGTCCTTCGTATTCAACTATGGTTGTGCTGTATGGCTAGCAACCATAATTTTCTGTTGGGTCCCTGGACATGTTGATGTGCAGGGCGATGAACAAGTGGATGCTGCTGCGTGGTCAGCAATGCATGATCTTCCAGTTTCCTATAGAAGTATTCCATTCAGAGATTATTTTCCAGTCATCTCGGCCCGTCTTCGCAGCCATTGTCAGCAATGGTGGTTGGTTTAGAGCTTTCTTTAATTACATATAATAATAATCACTTGCTTCAACATTTACATCCTCTGTTACCTTCTTTAATATTACTTTTTGGATCTGGTCTGAAGAGGTTTTATGGATCTTATAGAAATTTGCTATGGTCCTTTCTTTTTAAAAATCTAGTGCTTTGGGGCTTGACCCTTCCCATAGTTCTTACTAGCTATATTTACTAACCACTGGAATACTGTATATGGTAAATGGGAGACTAGTACAAATTCAGCTATTTTTTTCAACTCTTTATACAGTATTGTAGAAAGAGTACTTCCACCATGGGCCCTTTCTTTTATCTTGAAATGTACATACACAGTATCTTTGCTGAACATTTTTAGTGGCAAATGACACAGCTGGGTGACATCTCTTGTCCCAAACCCATTCTTTATGCCTATTGGGCCTGTTGACACCTTTTTCAATGCCCTTATTGCAGATACTCTCTCATATCTGATTAACAACCTTTTTCCTGACATTGCTAAGGTTGAAGTTGTATCATAATGGTGTGTACTTAGTACAACTTTAGTTCTAATAGCCAGTAACAGTTTTGTCTTGGAAGACACAAATGTAGTATAATGCTATCATTTATTGACAACATTGTGCTTATACAGTGGGCTTTATCAAGTCCTAAAGAGATGTGTTTGGTACTTGATATAGCCCACTGTGTGTGAAACATTGTCAATAAAGGATTGCATTATACTGCATTTTTCTCTCTCTCTTTTCCATCTTGTTGGTATTTTAAACCATTTACTTCCAACAATAAGCATTTTCTTGTTTCTACATCAGGGAATTCAGTCTTTACTCTTAGTGGATGATTTTTGGCATTACTTTTATTGGTATGAACAGTCATGTAACCATTGCACTACAAAGCAAAATTGATTGTGCTTCTAGCTATACTGCCTCACTTATCTTGAATCTAGTTCTCTCTCTCCAAATTATTATTATTATTCCTTGGATAAAGAGCCCCTCACTAGCATCAAGGGGAGGGGGTCATAACATTTGGGGAATAGGAGGTAAACTGATTTGATATAGGGAAAGGGAGATAACTCCAATTCTTGAATCAAGAGCCCTTCACTGGTGTCAAAGCACTTCCCTTGTGAAGGGGCATTCAACTTTTAGTCTTGTCTAAACTCAACTACGTTGACCAGATACAGTATATTTGCTGTCCTCAATAACACGGTTAATGAACTCATAAAGATATCCATCTGGATGACAACAAACTCTCACAGTTTAGGGACAGCTAAAAACATACATTTGAACATGAAAATAAATAGTATATACTACTTCCCGGTAAAAGTAGGTCTTAGACAGGGATGTGTAATGTCACCATGGTTGTTTAATATATTTATAGATGGGGTTGTAAAAGAAGTAAATGCTAGGGTGTTCGGGAGAGGGGTGGGATTAAATTGTGGGGAATCAAATACAAAATGGGAATTGACACAGTTACTTTTTGCTGATGATACTGTGCTTATGGGGGATTCTAAAGAAAAATTGCAAAGGTTAGTAGACGCGTTTGGGAGTGTGTGTAAAGGTAGAAAGTTGAAAGTGAACATAGAAAAGAGTAAAGTGATGAGGGTATCAAATGATTTAGATAAAGAAAAATTGGATATCAAATTGGGGAGGAGGAGTATGGAAGAAGTGAATGTTTTCAGATATTTGGGAGTTGACGTGTCAGCGGATGGATTTATGAAGGGTGAGGTTAATCATAGAATTGATGAAAGATAAAAAGTGAGTGGTGTATTGAGGTATATGTGGAGACAAAAAATGTTATCTATAGAGGCAAAGAAGGGAATGTATGAAAGTAGAGTAGTACCAACACTCTTATATGGGTGTGAAGCTTGAGTTGTAAATGCTGCAGCGAGGAGGCGGTTGGAGGCAGTGGAGATGTCCTGTCTAAGGGCAATGTGTGGTGTGAATATTATGCAGAAAATTCGGAGTGTGGAAATTAGGAGAAGGTGTGGAGTTAATAAAAGTATTAGCCGAGGGCTGAAGAGGGGTTGTTGAGGTGGTTTGGTCATTTAGAGAGAATGGATCAAAGTAGAATGACATGGAGAGCGTATAAATCTGTAGTAGGGGAAGGAAGGCGGGGGAGGGGTCGTCCTCGAAAAGGTTGGAGGGAGGGGGTAAAGGAGGTTTTGTGGGCGAAGGGCTTGAACTTCCAGTAAGCGTGCGTGAGCGTGTTAGGAGTGAATGGAGACGAATGGTATTTGGGACCTGATGAGCTGTTGGAGTGTGAGCAGGGTAATATTTGGTGAAGGGATTAAGGGAAACCGGTTATTTTTATATAGCCGGACTTGAGTCCTGGAAATGGGAAGTACAATGCCTGCACTTTAAAGGATATGTTGTGTATCTTTATACGTATATGCTTCTAAACTGTTGTATTCTGAGTGCCTCTGCAAAAACAGTGATTATGTGTGAGTGAGGTGAAAGTGTTGAATGATGATGAAAGTATTTTCTTTTTGGGGATTTTCTTTCTTTTTTGGGTCACCCTGCCTTGGTGGGAGACAGCCGACTTGTTGAAAAAAAAAAATACTATATTGACTGCAAGACGAGGGGAAATTCCTAGGAATACACCAGACGGCAATACTCTTTCGCAACCAACTAAAATTTATTACATTCCGAACATTTCTAAGATTTCTAAAACAGTGAACATATGTACTTTCAAAAATACACTATGTAACTCAAACTTCATTACTCTGTACCTCTCTCTAATCTGTCCTTACCTCACCTGTGGAATATGTGCATGGGGATCTTCAACATCCAATTGCCTCAAACCTGTTATATCTCAACAAAAAATCTTCCATTGGAACTATCAGAAAATTGGGTCTTGGACAACACACCCCAACTAATGAAAATGAAAGTGAAAATGAAAATTTTTCTTTCATAAAGTATGGTATACAGTTGTTATAATACCAACGATGACATTTTGTTGACTGGAAAGCCCTTGGTTTGGCATGCTGCTCTTACCTGTATTTTTTTTGTACCTCTGTATGTATGCTAAAATTACTAAATAAATAAATAAATAAATAAATGCAGAGGATTTCAGGCGGCCTTAACCCCTTGACTGTCGCATCCCCAAATCCTGTGGTGTCTCCTGGTGTCGCAAAATTTCCCCCCAAAAAAAAGAAAAAATTATTTTTTATGAAATGACAGAGAATCTTTTCCCAATTGTAACGACACCAAAAGAACGAAATTTGATGAAAAACTGGCGGAATTAGGCTCTTGCAAACTTAGCGACCTCGGCGATATTTACGAATCGGCGATTTCGCCCACTTTGAGCCCTATTTTCGGCTAATTCTGTTGTTCCAGTCGACCAAACTCAGCTATTTATTTACAACTCCATTTTTTCTATCGATTGAATACAAGAAACTGCCCATTTACCGATTTCAACTACCCAGTAACGTGGTCAGAAATTGGCAATTTGGCCAATTTCACAAAAATTAAAAAATATGACAGTTTCAAAATAGGGTCCAGAATGAACAATGAAGACATCCCTTGCACTAAAATAACATTTTCTTTGTTCATCAGTCACGTCTCCAGGCCCTTCTGATATTACTCTTGCTTTCTATTTTGAATTTTTATTCAAACAAAAAATAGAAGATTTACTGTTATGCAGACTACTGCAATATTGTAATAATTGTATAAATAATGTCAACCCATTCATGACTGCATATTAGAATGGCTACTTGGACATTTATTGGAAAATGACATCATTTGTTTACTTTTGAACATCGGCAAAAATCAAACATTTCCCCTACTTTGAGCTCCATTTCAAGGTTCTTTTCAGAGTAAACCCAATCAAAATCACCTCTATTTCTATAATATGTTTTCCATTCTATCAAATGAGACCAAGAAAACGAGAATACAACCATAAATACTATACGAAAATAGACCACTAACTCTGCATTTAATTAAAAAAAAAAAAATGGTCGGAGTTTTTTTTTCTCATTATGCACTGCGTGCTGCAGGATTTTTTTTTATATGGTGCACACTGACCACACAGACCCATTCTCTCACATGTGGGCCTACCAGCTTTCTCCTGCTTGATTTGAAGCCGCTAGAATTTGTAAGTACATATACGTCAAAAACAGTGCCTCATAAGACGTATATATATGACCGAAACAGTCAAAGGGTTAAAATTAGCTAATACAAAGCATTCATACTTCTGTGTATACTATAAACAGCATATAGAACACTAAACACAAATACAAACCTTGACCTAAATCTCTTTTTAGAAAGCCACAACAGAGTGGAATGGCAAAATACAAGAAACAGATACCTTTTCGACATCCCAAGCATTCAATTCTACCAGAGTAAAGACTCCATGCATGTAATAAAATGATGAAAATATACAGAACTCCCTACCAAAAGATTCTAAAATTTCTCTATAATCTGCCAAATATTTTAACTAAAAAGGCAAATAACTACCTGTATCCAGTGCAGTTGATCTGCCAACTAGCACAAAAATCTTCCTACGAAAGCAAGACTCGGGAAATGGTGCAATGTACCCTCAGTGGAAAGCAAGGGTGCTGTGAATACACTAAAAGAAAATATAGTAAGTATCAAGGGCCCAAGATTGTTCAGCAGTCTCCCATCATACATAAGGGGGATTACCAATAGACCCGCAGCCATCTTCAAGAAGGAACTGGATAAATATCTAAAGTCAGTACCTGACCAGCTGGTCTGTGGTTCGTACATTGGATTTCGTGCAGCTAGTAGTAACAGCCTGGTTGATTAGGCTTTGATTTACTGGGAAGTCTGGTCATTGACCCCCAGAACTCCCTCCAGGTAGACTCCAGATATTAATCATACTCTGCACTATCTCCTACCTCTTCTCTCCCTCCGTAAACTGTCAGTTTTATTTCATTTAACATTGCTCTTTTCAATAGAAAGAAGTTTTGTTGCCTAGAGCACTCATTATATTATACTTATTCTTTTTATTTAACTATGATCTCTCCCCAGTCAACTAAGAGCATAATTGGTCTAAGTAATTCCTGAGCATTAACAACGTGCTTAAAATATCCATGTTGAATTGTCACATACAGCCTTAGTTTACAAGCTAGGACTAGTACAAAATAGTTTGTAAGGTCTGAATTAGTTAGCTTGAAATGCTTCTCATAATGGTCTTTTTGTAGAATATTCTTGATGATGGTCCCATAACTGGAACCAATCTATAAATAAACATACTGTAAACCCAGACACTTTACTTCTTGAGATGGCCGACTTGTTGAAAAAAAAAAAAAAAGCACAAAGAAACCCACTAGCATGCACGAACATTTCAGGCAGTTTAATCCTAATGCTTACAGAATACTTAAGATTAGACGTAGGTTATTGAGAGGTAAATTTTAATTATGTATTATTACAAAAGAGATACGTATATCTTTATGAGACGGTTGGAGGAAACCTAAATGCTGAAGCCTGAGAAAATGTACACCATCAGGCTCATCTACCATAGTTTGACACTAACAGTGCCACTGTAAGCTCAGGAGGGGTAAATGGAACAGATTACGTTTCACTGACAATAGTGGTGAGGTTGAAGACAGAAGATTCCTGAAGGGATTTAGACTGAAGGAAATCAGGAAAGAGGTGTTGCCCAAGGAAAACCTTGGTAAAGTTTGTGAACTTTGTCTCAGTATACCAATTCCATACCAGCAATGTCAAGGATTGGAGCTGCCTCAAGACAGTACTTGCCTGCCAATATGCACATCTTTTTTCCATACTGAACTTAAGGAAGTGGTAGTGTTGAAAGTAGAGACTTAAGAATACCAACCAGCACCCTTGGCTATTCTTATAATACATTGGGCATGCATGAACTTGCAGACTTCCCTGCATGTTCCGCAGTTTGGGACCTAATTTCCTGCAGGATGTTGCCAATTAGTGAATACTCTTTTTGACCTCTCCTTCAATATCTTGATGCCCTTGTCTTGTCGGCCATCCTTTCTTAAAGTTCAGTGTATAATGTAGACTGACTTCTTGGCTAAAATTAAAAATGCATTAACTTTTGGATTCGCACATGGGTTGACCTACCACTTTCTTTTCTCAGACAGTACCACTCCCTTTGCCATGCAGTGCTGACTGACCCATGTGGGTTTAGCACTTGTGCATATTGTACAGTACAACCTCTCCTTACTTAGTGACATACTCATTTACTGATGCCTCGGACTTATGATGGGCTCTGATCAGTATGAATGCCTAAATAATGTATATTAGTGCTAATTTCTTCTATTCTGTTTATTACAATATACAGTACACTACTGTATAAACATTTAAAAATATCCCAGAAATGTTAGAAATGGTGCAAAGGTGACATTAAAACAATATCAAAGATAGTTGACACAAATCCACTACCACTATAGTATGCTCCTCTCTTAGCGACGAATTCGTTTACCGACGTGGTCTTAGGAACGGAACTCCGTTGTTAAGTGATGAGAGGCTTTATACAGTAATAATAATTTTTCCTCTCAATTTTTAGAACTAATAACATTTTTCTTAGAATATAACATATATCGTGACCGTGTTTAAAAATGTGACACAAATGGCTAAAGACTGGCATCACATGCTGAATACTGTAGTTCATTTCTAATAAATGCATCTTGCACCACTCTGCAAGGATTGTCAGGTCATGCCGGCAGTCTAATATATCTTGATTGAGTTTCCTTCTTCAGAGAGCATGCCAGCTTTATTTTAGATACCTTCAATACTCTGATATGCTTTGTCCATCTTTTGGTATCCCTACCTTCAATGCTATGGACTCACTGATTTCTTTACGTGTCATTGATACGCTACAACTGACTCAGCCTTGCTGTGTCCTTTTCTCCATACCTCTGCCTCTTCCCTTTTACCATCATTTTCCCCTCTACCATGCATTGCTGAAGGGCCCATATGAGTTTAGTGCTTTCTGTGAATATAATGCTATTTTGTGTATCAATCACTTAGTGATCGTATTTTGTAATTCACTCATTTTAAGAAGCTTTGTTTTTCTTACCCCTCATGGGAACATGCCAGTGAAGGACTCTTGGTCCAAGGAAGTGGACATTTCCTCCTTTTTTTGGATCAAACCTTATTGCCTCCCATTCCCTCAAGCCCTATATTACCCATATGGGTTTAGTGGCCCTCCCATGAGTTAAGTTTTTTTTTTTATAAAGTTAGATTTACACATTTCCTTATTAATTGCAGGATTTGACAGTGCTGAAGATGTGAGTTTGAGCAGCTGCACTTCTTCCCACCACAGTGGAGACCCAGCACTTCTTTGAACACATTCACTATTGCCACAGGTGCTTTTGCACTTGGTTCTCTGTAACATCATTTGTATAGTAAGTAAAATATTTGCTCCTAGTCAGTTCTGCTCATAGTGTACAAAGAGACCATGAATAGCATTAATACTGATGTGGACAGACATAATCAACAGGAACAAAGAGCTACTTGAAAGAGAAATAGAATAAAAAATGAAAATACTACCTGCATACCCTTGCCTGACTGGTAATATATTCTCTGTTGGGATTGCTACTCTATAGACTATAGACCCAAAATTCTCTGGGGAGTAGGTGGCACTGAGTTGTCATGCAGTTCTTTGAAGCCCTTCATCTTTTACTAGAATTCTTTCAGGCCTGTGTAGTATTGCTGCTACTAGACTTCTTGGCTGAGAAGAACTCGTAAAACAAAGAGGAGTATGGTGATGACCCAACAAAGTGGCAGTGTTATCAGTTAGGTTATTAACTTACGTATATATAAGTACAAATTTACTCATTTGTATTATTGTAAAGTATCAGTTGAAAGTTAGCTGTTAATTTGTATTATGTATATATTATCCAGTTATATTCAGCAATAGTGTGAAGCATTTGCCACATAAATTTTGAAGTGACACTTTTGTCAGATTTATGGCTCGTATCACAAGTGGTCATAATATAGATACTGCCACTCTATTGTTATACATTTTTGTATAACGACAACTGCCTCTGCTTCACAGTGAACTTTGGGTCAGTGAAAGAAACTATGAACATTCAATTGAGCAGATGTAGTATTTCTCTTTTGAACCATCACCATTCATTGATAACATTTACTACCACTCAAGACAAACATTCATTACTGATTATAGGCTGTCATTAAGTTATATGGTATAATATTATCCACCACAGTGATTCACCCAGTAAATCAAAATTGTCTTGTAACTCTTATGTCAGAGAGGTATTTTGTCAAGAGAAGCAAAACATCAAAAATTACTGAGTGTCATGAAGCATGCAGTAAGAAGCAGAGAGTTTACTATTGGGAACCATGTGAAATATAGGGTAACCAACAGGGTTTACAGTTGCCAGCCATTCATCTCTGTAACAGCTGTTATTAGTTTCCTAACACTGAAGCATTTTTCAGTTATGGTTCAGTATAAGAAGAAAGTTTTTGTGAAGCGAGTATTATTGATTAATGTTCTTAAATAACCTAATATAAAAAAGTGTAGCTCTTCGAGATACCAACAGATGTTTTACTAGTGTTAGCAATCTATTATATATATTTTATAATAATGTAAACCATTACAGCAGAGCAGGTACTTTGTACCATGAGTCTCCTTGCATGTGATATAATGGGTAGTGCTGTATATTGTGCAATACATGAAGCTACATGAATTGTGTGGAAACCACCAAAAAATAAGTATTTAAGCCACTTGGTGACCACAATGTGGTTTATTGTTCAGTGGCACCAAGTGTGACCAAATACTGTATATACAGCCTCTCCTCACTTAGTGATGTACTCATTTACCGGCGACTCGGACTTACAATGGGCGCTCTGACAAGTATGCATACCTAAATAATGTATGTTAGAGCTGATTTCCTCTATTCTGTTTATTACAATATACAGTACACTACTGTATAAACATTTAAAAATATACTATAAATGTTATAAATGGTGCAAAGGTGACATTAAAACAATATCAAAGATGGTTGACACAAACCCACTACCACGGAACGGAACTCTGTCGTTAAGTGAGGAGAGGCTGTATAACTCCATGTAGGGTACAGAATTTGTTTTAAGATGTTTTGCTATATAAAGCATTAAGCTGACCTGTAGACTATAGACATAAGGTATATGCTTTACACAGGTATATCTCGTAGGTATATATTAACACCAGAAGTACATACTTTACATCTCAATGTTAGCGTGCAGGGATAATGCAGCCTTAGTGACCCAAGTGTTATAGGCCTGAAACCTAACATACTAGCTTGAAGTTTATATAATGAAATGGTGTCTATTAAATAGATTTAATACCCTACGTGGTTTTAATACCACGTCTCCTTTTCATTGTAAATTAGCTTGTAACATATATGATTGCTGCCGTAAACTAGCAAGGACAATACTGAGATATTGCTACTGTGAAGCCATTATAGTCATTTATGCTTTTCAGCATTTTTTTATGTAATTTAAATATTACCATAATTTAATAATAATTAATTGCATGATATTAAAATATATTTACAAGTACAGATCCACATCCCTTTATCCGAAACCCTTGGGGCCAGTAGTGTTTCGAATTTCAGATTGAAGGTAAGGTATAGGGCAGCACCCCAGTTCTTCATGGTATATTCTAGCTTGTTTCATGGCCAACAAACCAGTCAGTGGCAAATGCTCACTTCACAGTTCACACAGTCACAGTTCACTTCACAGTTCACACAGTCATGATCTTTGTTTTTTGCCCTATGCAGTGTTTTCTTATTTTTCATTAGTTTTTGGTCATCACTGTCACTATAATACTTCAGTAACTTGTCTTTCTGTTTCTTTAAATCATAAGAAGTGGTAGTTCCAATACCATATTCTTCAGTAAGACGCCACACTGACACACTTCAATTAAGCTTCTGCAGTAACTCTACTTTCTGCGTTATTGATGATGTCAGATGCTTCCTTTTCTTTTTCCCACTGTTACCCATAGGGGTATCTGCAGCTCTTTTTGACATTTTCACATTGAAATTAAAATCACAAAAATAAAAAGCAAAAAACAAAATAGTATCAGCGAACAGCAGACACACATGTGAACACTACAAGTGCTGAGACACAACTGACGCCTGCCACTCTGGCTGTCAGTGCTGGGTGTACTGCCATGTGGCAACATTGGAGTTATGTAGAGATGACTAACGCTCCACACTCCACGAAAAAACTTCAGTTTTCGGAACTTTTTGAATTTCAGAATTTTGGATGAAGGGATGTGGACCTGTATTATATCAGCATTTAAACATTATCAGTCAAATTACTTACTCTTTTATACAAACTATTTCTTTGTAACATCACCAGTGTAGATTAAATATGTAATGCATGACCTAGCATGAGGATTATAATAATTATGGGAAGCACTAAACCTATAGGGACCATACAGAACCTAGGGAATGGGACATAATCAGGTTTGATCCAAGGCAAGGCATCCCCTTCCCCTTAAAATATTTTAAATTTAGAATGATCTCAAATTTGCAATTTTTAAATAAAAGCAAATATTCAGAAGTAAGAAAACCTCTCTCAATTTAAAATCATTTGTTTAAGTAGGAGAGGTGTCAGATGTCTATAATTTTAAATTTTCTATAATTTAGACACCTTGTGCACATATCTGAATAAGAGATTGTTATTATTATTATTACTTATTATGTACATTTATGGGGAAAGCTAGAAGGTCAGGGACAATTCCTTGAATCAAGAGTCTTCACCACCATCAAAGAATCTTTGTTGAGGGAAACAAAGTACTGTAATATCTTTAAAGAATCAGGAAAACAGATTACCCAGATTTGAGATTTGAGGTAGCAAATACAGCAAGTCCTCATTTAATGTTGTTGATAGGTTCTTGGAAACTGCGACTTTCAGTGAAACAACACATAACGAAACCAATTTTACCAGGCTAATTGATATAAACAAGACACCTCGCTGCCCATTGTCAAACCTCTTTAAAACTTCCAGTTTTGTTTCTAATGTCACTTTTTTTTTTTTTGTTTGTTTTTTTTTTTGTGTGTGTTTTTGTTTTTTTTTTTGTGTGTTGTGTGTGTGTGTGTGTGTGTGTGTGTGTGTGTGTGTGTGGGTGCAGACATCAGGGGTGCACAGTGTACTTTAGCACTCATTGCAACAGGGTTAAATCAAGGAGCAAATGTTTGCAAAGCAAAAATTGTAAGGGGCACTTTCTACCACTGCACAGTTCAAAACAAAAACAAACAATAAGAAATATGGCGGGCACATTGAGCACTTTTGCACAACATCATTTATTGTTGTGCATTTGTATGATTATTGTATACTTAATTAATATTTATTTTACAATAATTTGTATTCATTATTTTCATTCGATTTTTTCTTCATCAACGTTGTAATGAAAGGACATTGAATGAAACATTATTCGAGGACCTGCTGTACATTGCCTAGACTTTTGAAATTAAGTGAGAATATTGCAGTTTGGCGAATCATCATGATGTCCACACTTTTCTGGCCAGACAGCTAGTTAGTTTAATATGTTTATTATGCACCCCATACCCATCCTGTGGGCGGTAGTCAAAAGATTGCAGAGGTACATAATTGGTCCAGGGTCTGGACTCCAAAGTTGTGATGGTAAATGTGTTTCCATAATTACATCTCCCTTCCTTGGAGGGAAATGACTGATTGTTTAAATTGTCATTATGAAGATTGAGACACTTATGCAACATATGGGAGTCTTTATTCAGGAAACGTTTCGCCACACAGTGGCTTCATCAGTCCAATACAAAGCAGAAAGGTGTAAGGAGAGGAGTTTGAGGTAATCAGTCCCTCAGCCTGGAGTCGATGTGTTCAGTCCATCAATCTTGTAGAATGTACAGCATAGGTCCATAGACGTGGCTTATATACTGTAGTCAGGTGAGGCGAAGCAGGAGGAGGTGCATAGTGGTACCATCCGCTAGTCGAAGTAGGTCTTCGTCCAAAGGTTGGACAAGTGTTGAAGAATTCTTTGTAACAAGATCCCATGATGCTACAGTGTCTGACAGCTGTGATGAACTGTCAGACACTGCAGCATCATGGGATCTTGTTACAAAGAATTCTTCTACACTTGTCCAACCTTTGGACGAAGACCTACTTTGACTAGTGGATGGTACCACTATGACCCCGCCTCCTCCTGCTTCGCCTCACCTGACTACAGTATATAAGCCACGTCTACGGCCCTATGCTGTACATTCTACAAGATTGATGGACTGAACACATTGACTCCAGGCTGAGGGACTGATTACCTCAAACTCCCCCTCTCCTTACACCTTTCTGCTTTGTATAGGACTGATGAAGCCACTGTGTGGCGAAACGTTTCCTGAATAAAGATTCCCATGTGTTGCATAAGTGTCTCAATCTTCAACTTGTTGGTTTTACAAACCATTCATCACAAATTGTCATTATATTATTGGGATTATATATTCATGGGAAAGTGGTAAACCCATAGATGTCATACAGTGGCCAAGGGAAGGGTAACTAATTCCATGGATCAAGAGTCCTTCAGCATAAAGGCAGCTGTCCCTCTTGAAGGGTTGATAAGTTATAATTTTTTTTAAAACCAATATCTAATTCTCTTTCAAGGCAGGGGTGAACTATAGAGGAGATGAAGGGGAATAGGTAGTTGGAGAGTCAAGGCATCTGTGGAGAGAAAAGTTCATCTATGGAAGCAAAAAGGGTACTGTACCAGAGTACAGTACAGTACTGTGGTAAAAACCCTTCTTTATGAGTGTGAAATATGGGTTTGAATTATTGAAATAAGATGGTTGGAGGCAGTGAAAATGTCATGTTTGAGAACATTGTGAGGTGCGAATATTTTGCAAAAAATTTGAACCATAGAAATTAGAAGGCATAGTGGGGCTACAGTTAGTATTTTTTGGAGGGTGGAGGGGTCAAGGTGGTTTGGATATTTGTGTGGAGAAGGGGTCATTCCAGGAAGTGTGTGAAGGTTTTAAATGACAGGGGTTTAAGCATCCAGGAGTAGTGTATAAGCATGTTATAGTCAGAGTAGAAACTAGTGGATTTAAGGATGTAACATGCTGTTGAGTGTGAGCAAGGTAACCTTTACAAAGGGATTTATGATAACTGGTTAGTTGTACTTAAGAGTCCTGAGGGTGGGAAATCCAGTACCTGAACCCTGAAGGATGGGTGAGGTTGCAGTGTCATTGGAATTGTGATGTTTGGGTACTTCTGGCAAGGCAGGAATTGTTTAAATGATGGTGAATCTCTCCCCCCATCCCTATTTATTTTTGGTCATTACCTTGGAGAATGTGTGCCAGTATGGCAAAAATACAGAATTTACAAAGGTTTGTGGTTAAGGAGGGTTTATTTTTATTATGTCCCATTTCCAAAAGCATTTGGTATGCAAAACATATCTAGTCTGTCCTCAATTACAGTTTGATGATCTAAATTGTGCCAACAAAGTATTATATAGTATACATTTATAATTACCATGGCTGGCCTCTTGTCAGAATGGCAGGTATGTGTTTATGTAAAAAAGTTTTAATTATACTAACATTATATTGTTAGGCAAATTATAAGCAATGGTATAAGAATTGCACTGCAAGCAATTTCTGCTTTAAATGTAAATTTTCCAGAAAATGAAACATTATGATACATCTGCAGCATCATGGGAGGTAAAAAATTGTGCATTTCTTTTATTGTGATCCTGTAATACAGTATGTTTCTTCCCACTGCAGCCATAGTCTGCTCCTCTTAAGGTAATTTTTCTGCTGTGATAACATCATTAATAATTGTTAATGTTTCTTTATTTTTGTTCATTTTGACAATGTAGCTCACTGGCTCAGGGTCAGATAGGTCATTAATGAAGACTCCCTCTTCTGGTTTAATAGTCTTCAGATCAAATGCTCAAGTGTTATTTTTTCCTTGTAAATACAATTTGTGTGTAATGTACCCAATATTCTTTGAATTCTTTAAGTGGGTCATTGTAGTGTAGCAAAATAAAAAGAAATTATTAACGTGTTTATGAAGACACTGGCACAAAATCAGATGTGAAAAAACTATTTTATTACTGTACTCAGGATAAGTTACTGATGTCTGCAATGTAATGGAATTCCATGTCATGAGAAACTGAAGTCCACATGAGCACCTGTTGCAGATGCAACCACCGGGCCATGATCAATTTTGAGCCAACAACCTAAGGTAGGTAATGAAAAAAAATATTAAATTTTTCCATTATTTATAGTCATAATAGAGTAGCGAATTACAGATTCTATGGTGTGTATCCTGCGATTGGTTTCTTTGTAACAGTACTTCATTTATTTCCCTTTACAGTAGAGTGAAGATTTTATAATAAAATAAGCAATTTTATATAAAAAAAAAGAAAGTGAAGTACAGTATAAATAAATGTTTTACATAAAGACAGTGATCTGATAATCTAATTATTACTACATTCCTGGGGAACTGCATAAACCCTTAAGGGTTATACAGCTCTGATAATAATCTAAGAATTCTATTAATTGCTACAGAAAGATTAAGAACTAAAAATAGCAGTGGAGTTTATATGTTATATTTATAGGTAAACACAATCTGTAAGAAGCATACAGCAGAGTTTGTATTAAATCACTGAAATCTTTGCTATTTAAATCTAAAATTAAAGTATCAAAGTTTTAATTTTAATATTTTTTATAAACTGAATTGTTCCTAACATTAAATTTATATACTGTACATATTTTTTTAATTGGAGAAGCGTGACACCTGCAGGGATCATATTACTACCTGGGGATTAGAAAGCATTCAGGTCCAATCCAAGGAAAGGGAAGGTAAGTCCAGTTCCTTGGATCAAGACCCCATCACCAGCATCAACACCTTTGGGGGTATTTATGTACAGTATGTCTCCTTTATGCAGTACTACACCCATGAAGTTAATAATACCCTTCTGAAAAATATGTTTTGCTGTATTTTAGTTTATAATTTTTTATATTTTTGTATTTATAATTACTGTCAAAAGTGTGTAATGTTAGGAACAATAAGAAATGGAAATATTTTATAATTTTATGATCTATTCTTATGTTATTAATGATTTTTTTTCAGTATGTAATAGTATTAAATGTTAACTGAATTTAGGAGTGAATTTTAGTCTGAAATAATATTTAGGTCATGCAGTATATGGTACTTTACCTTCATAATAGGATGGTATTTACATACACAACAGTAGTGTATTAATTTAGAAATATGGTATATAATGTTCCTGAATATACTTGATATCCATTGTGTCCTATAACTTTGTTTACTTTTTATTTGGTTTGTTCAAATAACATGCAAGACTGTAAGTACTATAACTACATTATAAATGGTCATTATTCACAAAATATTGCTTTGTTTGTAAATTCAGGGACATGAAGCATTACCATAATCTACTCTAGTACATACTGTATTATTTTTGCCCCCTTGCTGAGTTATTTAAACATTCCCTCTCATCTAAGTTTACTTCATGCATGTGCTTGTGAAGTTTATACTGAAGCAGTGTACACAATCGTGTATGAAATGTATGCCTGTTGTCTCACATTTATTCTATGTCTGCACTGCAAGTGTTAGTAACATTACAGCAGCATTTTGTCAATGTACAACCAGGGGTGGTCCCTAGGAAAGGGAAGGGGGAAAAGGGAGAATTGGGAACCCCCCTAGAGATTCTATTAGTATCCTATGGGCTTTCTAATTATTGTATATTGTACAATCAATGAAATAAAAAAATTTATTTGAATTTTGAAAAGCCCCCCTTCAAATAAAAAAATTTAAAGATAAGGCCCTAGGACTCCCTCTACTTCTGGAGCTGCCCCTCTATATAACTTACTACTCACCATAAGATAAATTATTATTAATCTATTGCAGTATTATTAATTATTATTATTATTATTATTATTATTATTATTATTATTATTATTATTATTATTATTATTATTATTATTATTATTATTACTATCAGATATGAATGAAAAAACTTTTTAGGTTTTTACATAGTATACAGTAATATTATTGTACTATAATATCTTGCATTATTTGAGCCTATACAAATCATAACCAGTGAATATGTAGAAAACTGCAGTTTAAGTAGCTACTGGGTAAAGTATCAAACTTTACTAGATAAATATTTAGTATTAAATAACAGTACGATAGTTTACAAACTGAAGTTTAACTATAGAGTAAAGCAGTGTTTAGAAACAAAGGTAATAGTGCCTGTATATAAACCAGTAGAAGTGATTGCAGATGGTTAGTTTTGAGACTGTAAATACTGCTTCGAATATGAAATATACAATACAGTTTGGCTATTTTTTGTGAGAACGAACACTTAGGTTGGTTATAGTATGCTTAAAAATCAGATTAGTGTGTTGCATTTATAAGAAAGAATCCAGTTAGATAGTATATAGTTATTATGAAGTTTACCCATTTAATATTATTATACCTATGGCAAGGACTGAACCTGTAAGAGTCAGTCAGCACTTAACTTTTCAATATTATTTTCAAAGGAAAGTGCTAAACCTAGGGAATTGGGAGTAATCAGATCCGAGGGAAAAAAAAAAAGAAGGTAGCTCCAGTTCCTTGGATCATGAGTCCTTCACTGGCATTAATGTACCCTTCTTGTAGGGTGTAACTATTCAGTAGCATGGCCATTATATGTTGGTATAAATTCAACTGCGAATAATATTTACATGGTTTTATGAAGTGCGGCAAAAAGTTTTCCCCTAATCAGAATGGGTACAGTACCCATTACCAGAATTATTTTATATTCACAAAGTGCTAAGCCCATATGGGTCATTCAGTGCTAATACACAGTGCAACCATTCATCAGTATCATATCCATGGAAAGTACAGAAACAATGTGGGTCATTCAGCACTAGAATTTTTAACCAATTTTATTGAATATGGTACTCTGTATAGAATATAAAACTCTTGAAACTAACAGGTACAGGATATGTAGTAGTGCAGCAAACAAACATCATTGTCTTAAGTGACAAGGAAGAAGAGTTGTATTCAGTTTCATAATCAAGGTACATCCTGTGGAAGAACAAATATATTTGTCATGCAACTGATAAGAAAAATTATTTAATTTACCACTTTCAAAAACATCCAAGATTACTATCAATGTTAGGTGTTAGTCAAGCTATATGCTGAAAGTGCTGTAGTAAGACTCATGATTTTAAGGCTCTTAGAATATGGCCATGAAAACAGCTTCTCTCTCTTTTATATATCCAAAAATCATTAAAAGTAAACAAGATTATCGCTATAGTTATCAGGCAATATACTCAAGTTAAGTGATGTGAATAATAACTTACAGTACAACTGATAGACTAAAACATATCTTGCAACTTTACCTCTTCCTCTGCTGTTTTCTGTCTTTGTTGAATGTGTAAATAAAACATGCTCATATATACAAGAGGTCCCCAACTTATAAACTAGTTGCATTTATCTTTCAACCTGCACAAAACTTTTGTATGGACAAAAGGATGGTTGTTCCACATGTTCATAGTGCAGACTGTAACTAGTTTGTATGGGATGGGGACCACCTGTAGCCTTCAAACAGTTACAGTGTACACGGTGTCATTTAGATCTCTTAGCATATCACTTTACTGAGTGTATCACCAGATATTGCCTCACATGAGGCACCATACCATAAAGAGTAATTTAGATTACAGTATATGTATTTATGTATGTAGTGCCTAATTAGCCAAGTTTGTCAAACAAGCCGAACTGCATTAAAAATCACCAGCAAAAGTATAACAACACAATTGTAAACAACTACGAACATACAGAATTGTAACTTGTGGGAAAATAGTAATTAAAAATAAAGAGGCCAGTGTGCTGACCAGTTTACCATGATTGCCTAATAATTTTCATCCTACTAGGTATATTTCTGTATGCCTGGTTTTAAGATTAAGATTAAGATGTTTATTTTGTCAAATTACATGGTTGTACAGAGGAATATAATAGTTGGGTGTACATGGCAAAAGTCCCTTTGTAAGATTAGTAAGGCAATAATACATAGTTCATATGATCATTAGATGAGTTACAGTGAGTACAGGAGAATTGAATATTCTGTCATGTAATGCTACATGGTTTTGATAAGTCTAGTATAGACTTATTACACTATTGAATTAGTTAATAAAGATTACAGTATTACAATGTAACAATTTAAAACAATTTACGATATGATGTATTACAGTTTAGTACTATTTAAAACAAAGAAATTTGGTATTACAATGGAACAGTTTACATTATGATGTACTGTATTACAATCTACTGCTATTTAAAACAATATGGTTGGACAAACCTTAAAAACCAACCAGGTATGGAGGTTAGAAAGCTGGCCTGCTCATTTTAGGACTGGCTTGCAATGGTTCAAAGTTTGCTTATTCCCCACCTTTCATTGAAACTAATTTTCTCTTGAAAATTTTACTGCATGTTGATATATTCACATGAATTAATATTGCACCAAAACCTGCTCAACAACTTAACCTTGTCAAATTTATATTACTGTATATCAATACCTTTGTTTAGTCATATCTAACCTAATTAAGGTCATCTTAAATTCAATAATATTTAATGTTATTGAAACATTAATTTTGTGATGTTTCAACCAATGTTTGTAAGGTTAGTGTATTATTACTGTATAGTATTTTCAGTGAAGTTTTGAACCCTTAGAAGTCATCCAGTGCCTGCAGAATGGGAGGTAATCAGGTTTCATCCATTCAAACCTGATTACCTCTCATTATCTAGGTGCTGTAGGACAGTGCAGTTTTAGCACATTCCTGTGACCATAATATCAATTGAAGAAGTAGGAGGGTAGTGTCAGTATCTTGGATCAAGACTAATTCACCAGCATCCTCTTGAAGGATTGTAAGGTTAGTTGTATATGCTCGGCTTGTTTGGCAAAATGATCATTACTGAATAAACCAGGTCTGCAAGTTAGTTTAGAAAGCATATTACATAAAAACAACAAACACAACACACAACACACAACACACAACACACACACACAACACACACAACACACACAACACACACAACACACACAACACACACAACACACACAACACACACACACACACACACACACACACACACACACACACACACACACACACACACACACACACACACACACACACACACACACACACACACACAAGCACACACGCACACACGCACACATGCACACACACACGCACGCACATGCACACACGACATGACGGAAGGGTTAGACTCAGAAGTGTCCCTGTTTGCAGATGATGTGAAGTTAATGAGGAGAATTAAATCTGATGAGGACCAGGCAGGACTTCAAAGAGACCTGGACAGACTGGACACCTGGTCCAGCAAATGGCTTCTCGAATTTAATCCTGCCAAATGCAAAGTCATGAAGATAGGGGAAGGGCACAGAAGACCACAGACAGAGTATAGGCTAGGTGGCCAAAGACTGCAAACCTCACTCAAGGAGAAAGATCTTGGGGTGAGTATAACACCGAGCATGTCTCCGGAAGCACACATCAATCAGATAACTGCTGCAGCATATGGGCGCCTGGCAAACCTGAGAACAGCATTCCGACACCTTAGTAAGGAATCATTCAAGACACTGTACACCGTGTATGTCAGGCCCATACTGGAGTATGCAGCACCTGTTTGGAACCCGCACTTGATAAAGCACGTCAAGAAACTAGAGAAAGTACAAAGGTTTGCAACAAGGTTAGTTCCAGAGCTAAGGGGAATGTCCTATGAAGAAAGATTAAGGGAAATCGGCCTGACGACACTGGAGGACAGGAGGGTCAGGGGAGACATGATAACGACATATAAAATACTGCGTGGAATAGACAAGGTGGACAAGGACAGGATGTTCCAGGGAGGGGACACAGAAACAAGAGGCCACAATTGGAAGTTGAAGACACAAATGAGTCAGAGAGATAGTAGGAAGTATTTCTTCAGTCATAGAGTTGTAAGGCAGTGGAATAGCCTAGAAAATGACGTAGTGGAGGCAGGAACCATACACAGTTTTAAGACGAGGTTTGATAAAGCTCATGGAGCGGGGAGAGAGAGGGCCTAGTAGCAACCGGTGAAGAGGCGGGGCCAGGAGCTAGGACTCGACCCCTGCAACCACAAATAGGTGAGTACAAATAGGTGAGTACACCTGAAACGGAACAAGAGTATAAATGACAACCACCACGGATTCATGGAAGGCAAATCCTGTGTCACAAACCTTCTGTAGTTTTATGATAAAATAACAGAAGTAAGACATGAGGTGAAGGGGTGGGTTGATTGCATTTTCTTGGACTGCAAGAAGGCCTTCGACACATTTCCTCACAAGAGATTAGTGCAGAAGCTAGAGACTCAGGCGCTTATGACAGG